>NC_091962.1:3185769-3453502 GCF_031021105.1 Erythrolamprus reginae | reverse complement strand
AGAGGAAGAGAGAGAGAGGAGAGGAAGGAAGAGAGAGAGAGAGGAAGGAAGAGAGAGAGAGGAGAGGAAGGAAGAGAGAGGAAGGAAGAGAGAGAGAGGAGAGGAAGGAAGAGAGAGAGAGAGGAGAGGAAGGAAGAGAGAGAGAGGAGAGGAAGGAAGAGAGAGAGAGGAGAGGAAGGAAGAGAGAGAGGAGAGGAAGGAAGAGAGAGAGAGAGGAGAGGAAGGAAGAGAGAGAGAGAGGAGAGGAAGGAAGAGAGAGAGAGGAGAGGAAGGAAGAGAGAGAGAGAGGAGAGGAAGGAAGAGAGGAAGAGGAGAGGAAGAGAGAGATAGAGAGAGAGAAGGAGGAAGAGAGAGATAGAGAGAGACAAGGAGAGGAAGAGAGAGATAGAGAGAGACAAGGAAAGAAAGAGAGAGAGAGAGAGAAGGAGAGGAAGGGAGAGAGAGAGAGAGAGAGAACAGGTTACTGGAAAATGCCAGGTTGGGAAACACTGCTGTATCGAAACACACAGAAGCACCAAATAGAGGCCAGACAGAAAGTGGCGTTTCAGTCCCACGGGATTGGGCAGCATATAAATCACATAAGTTACATTTTGGGGACTCCTGAAAAATGGGGGAAACATGTGGACTCAAGAGGGTGTCCTTCTAGGCTGGCCTAGTTCCCCCCCCCCCCCAAAAAAACCCTTTCCGGACGATCCCAAAGGTGCTTTTTTTCAAGAGGCAACTGGAGTTCCATTTGGTGACCGCTCAAAGTTACAGAGCTACGAGTAAAAGCTACTAATGACCGGTTTTTCACACTTAACGACTGTTTGCAGCACCGTGATCAAAACCCAGACGCTTGGCAAAAATGGCAGGGATTCACTTAATTCTTATTATTTTATTGTTATTGTTTATTAGATTTGTATGCCGCCCCTCTCCGAAGACTTAACCACCGTGGTACAGAAAATGTCATCTCAAATGGGGCAAAACCCACTTGGCAAGCGTTTCGGCAAACTGTTTGGGCTCCAATGTGGCTGTAAGCCGAGAACTAGCTGGATTTCAGCTCCCAGAATTGCGCATGTTTTACATTTGCCAAGTGTGTGTATGGGGGAAAACACCCTTCAAAAGGAGAGGAGATACAGTAATACCCCGGTTATTGCGTCCCCGACCATTGCGAACAGGGTAATTTGCGATTTTTCAACCCGGAAGTCAAAACACCATCTGCGCATGTGTGCCCTTTTTTTTCTATGGGCACGCATGCGTAGATGGCGCCTGGCAGATCAGCTGCTGGCCGGCTTCCCTGGGTCTTCCCCCTCTTGCTGGCGGGAGGGGCGAGCAGCGGGCATCAGCAAGGAGTTTCCCCCACCGCCCACGCAAACTCCTCGCTGCCGCCCGCCCTTCGCCCGCCCACGCCGTTCATTCTCGCCGCTTTCGAGCTGAGTCCTGAAGCGAATTCGCTCCGGGACTCAGCTCGAAAGCGGCGACAGCCAGCGCGGAGAAGCCGTTCGCCGGCGCTGGCTGTCGGCGCTTTGGAGCTGAGTCCCGGAGCGAATTCGCTCCGGGACTCAGCTCGAAAGCGCCGACAGCCAGCGCGGCGCGGCTGTTTTAAAATGTCGCCACCGGCATGGGGGGCTTGCCAGCACCCCCTGGACCCCCAACCCAGGTTTGGGGGGGCTGCTAGGAAGCCCCCCATGCCGGCGGCGACATTTTAAAACAGCCGCGCCGCCCCCAATCTTCGGCTCCTCGCTAGCGCTGCGGGAGTAAAAACACCATCTGCACATGCGCAGATGGTGTTTTTACTTCCGCAGCGCTACTTCGCGAAAACCCGCTCGTTGCGGGGGGTCCTGGAACGGAACCCTCGCAACGAGCGGGGGGATCACTGTATATATAAAAGGACATCCTGTCGGTTGCTTGTCAGGAAATGGAGGACTACCTGGAATCATCTGTTACTTCTTCAATGAAGCCAGATTCACACCGAGGACATGTGTATTCCTGCCAAGAAAGAAAGAAAAAACGAAGGCGTAAATTTCAGCCAATAATAACCACGTGACACTCACCCCACTTAGTATTAATTAGCAAAATAATAATAATAATAAGACTCCTGGTTCATTTCTTTCTCCAAGTATATCCTTCGCAGAGAACAAAGCAGAGAAATGCAGCTGCGAGAGCTGTCATGGGCTTTCCTAAATATGCCCATGTTACTCCAACACTCCGCGGTCTGCACTGGTTGCCGATCGGTTTCCGGACCCAGGGGAAGAGCCTTCTCTGTGGCGGCCCCGACCCTATGGAACCAACTCCCCCCAGATATCAGAGTTGCCCCCACCCTCCTTGCCTTTCGTAAGCTCTTAAAAACCCACCTCTGTCGTCAGGCATGGGGGATTTGAAATATTCCCTTCCCCTAGGCTTACAAAATTTATGTATGGTATGACTGTATGTAAGACTGATCTCTTAAATTGGGGTTTTTAGATTTTTTAATATTAGATTTCTTTACGTTGTCTTTTTACTGTTGTTAGCCGCCCCGAGTCTGCGGAGAGGGGCGGCATACAAATCTAATAAGTAAGTAAGTAAGTAAGTAAGTAAGTAAGTAAGTAAGTAAGTAAGTAAGTATCGTGTTTCCCCGAAAGTAAGACAGTGTCTTACTTTCTTTTTACCCCCAAAAGCCCGACTATGTCTTACTTTCGGGGTATGTCTTACATTGGAAAGGAGGCGGGCGAAGGAGGGCGCAGCTCCGGCCGCTCGCCTCGGAGCCGGTCGGCCTCGCTGGCCGCTTGCAGCCAAGCCACCGGCGCCACCGCCTCTCCCCCTGCCGAGGCTCGGCTGCAAGCGGCCAGCGAGGCCGACCGGCTCCGAGGCGAGCGGCTGGAGCTGCGCCCTCCTTCGCCCGCCTCCTTTCCGGCAGCTCCCCGCGCGCCCCTCGCCTTCGCCTCGCCGCCACCCGCCTCTTCCCCTGCCTCGCTGGCCGCTTGCAGCCGAGCCTCGGCAGGGGAAGAGGCGGTGGCGCCGCACCGCGGCGAGGGGCGCACGGGGAGCTTGGAAGCGACGTCATCGGGCTCCCCCCCCCGGCAATACCCCCGTGTTTCCCCGAAAGTAAGACATATGTCTTACTTTCGGGGTACGGCTTATATTAGCCGACCCCCCTGAAGCCCCCGATACGTCTTACAATCGGAGGTGTCTTACTATCGGGGAAACAGGGTAAGTAAGTAAGTAAGTAAGTAAGTAAGTAAGTAAGTAAGTAAGTAAGTAAGTAAGTAAGTAAGTAAATAAGGTACAGATTTTAGAGCAAGGCAGAATCTTGCTGGCATAGTTGCTTTTTAGTATGCTGTCTAGATTTGCCATGGCTTTTCTCGCCAGGAGCTAGCGTCTTTTAATTCCTTGCCCGAAGTTCCCATCTGCGGTGATTGAATGTGTTGGAGGACAATTCCCGTCAATTGCTGTTGTAATATGCAACAAACGCAGAGGTTACCACATTGTGGGAGGACAACCATCCAAGAAAGGACAATTTGTTCTTGGACCTCTGATGGAAAATAGCAATGGCATTTAGACTTATATACCGCTTCGTAGTGCTTTTTTACAACCCTCTCTAGGTGGTTTTCACAATCAGCCTCTTGCCCCCAACAATCTGGGTCCTCATTTGACCCACTTTGGAAGGATGGGAGGCTGAGTCAACCTTGAGCCGGTGGTGAGATTTGAACTGCTGAACTACAGCAGTCACAAGCAGCTTGTAGTACCTCTGTGGCAGCCACCTCCCATGCCCTGACTAGTCCCTGACTTACGACAGTCCACGTGACCAATAAGATTCTGAGCAACTAATACCCAGTTTCCCCGAAAATAAGTCACCCCCGAAAGTAACACATAGAAACATAGAGAAACATAGAAGTCTGACGGCAGAAAAAGACCTCATGGTCCATCTAGTCTGCCCTTATACTATTTCCTGTATTTTATCTTAGGATGGATCTATGTTTATCCCAAGCATGTTTAAATTCAGTTACTGTGGATTTATCTACCACGTCTGCTGGAAGTTTGTTCCAAGGATCTACTACTCTTTCAGTCAAATAATATTTTCTCATGTTGCTTTTGATCTTTCCCCCAACTAACTTCAGATTGTGTCCCCTTGTTCTTGTGTTCACTTTCCTATTAAAAACACTTCCCACGTAGGAGATGTTTCGTTCCGCAGCATTCCTGAACAGAACATATATTTCAAGAAAGTATAATTGTTATACATGGAAATAATGGTACGGTAGCAGTAAGAAATTCTTGATGGAATTCACAGTTTGTCTGGTTATGCTGCTTTGTGATAATATATATAATAAACGTTCATATATATTTTTTGTTCAGCAATAAATGTGAATTCTTCTTCATTGAAAAAAAAATAATAAGACATCCCCTGAAAAATAAGACGTAGCACATCTTTTGGGAGCAAAAATTAATATAATTAATATAAGAACTGCAATGCAACATCAATGTATGCCTTTTTAAAAGATATGTATAGAAAGAGCATCATTCTCGTCGGACTAGTACGAATCCCATATAGCTTGACTACAGATAGGCCTTGATTTACAGCTGTTCATTTAGTGACTGTTCAAAGCTGCAGCGGCACTGAAAAAAAACAGAGGACCGTGTTTCACACTTATGACCTGTTTGTTTGTTTGTTTGTTTGATTGATTTCTATGCCGCCCCTCTCTGAGGACTCGGGGCGGCTCACAGCAATATGAAATTGTTGTGGTTAGCTCTGGCCCAGCTCCTGCCCCAAGGACTGTGAATGTGGGGGAGATATCCACATGCTGCAGGCCTGTTTTGCCCCCGGTGGAATCTGCTGATGAAGGCTCCTCTGACCAAGAAGACATGAGTGACAGGGAGGAGGAGAGTGGGGCAGACAGCTCAGAAGGAGATCAATTATCTAGCTCCTCCTCGGATTCAGAACAAGAGTTAATGATACAGCCACCCATGCGGAGAGCGATGCATAGGCAGCAACAACTGAGAGATTATTATCAAAGAAAATGAGGCCACCTGTGGTTGGGTAATTAGTAATTAGTGAGGCTGCTATAAATAGCAGCCTATGGGTTTGGCCATTGTGGAGGATTATCTGATCGTTGTGTTTCATGCCTGCTTTACTGACTTTGACCTTTTGTGTGCTGATTTTTCCCCGCTTTGAAACTAAACCAGGGCAAAGTGTGTTTCACTTTGTGAAAGAAGAAGGACTGTGAATTGCCCCACAGCTGCAAGCTAAGTATCACAGAACTGATAAGGGACTTGTACAAATTACCAGTTTGTTTGGAGACGAGTGCTCTTTGCTATACCAAAAGAGGGCTTCGTTTATTTGAATTTTCATTATAAAGAACATTGTTTTGAATTTTCAAACGTGTGTGTGTCTGAAATTTGTACCTGTGAATTTTTGGGAGGAGTCTACCAGAGAGCCTGACAGAACATGAAATATACAATACATAATATCTTAAATCCAATTACCTAATTAACAATCTAAAATCCCCAAAAAAACCATTAAAAAACCCCAATCCTTCCATTCACTCCACATTCTCTCACCATCATGCTATTTCCCTGGTCACGTGATCAAAATTAAAGATGCTCAGCCACTCACTCATAGTTACAGCTGTCGCAGTGTCCCAAGATCATATAACCGACTGTTTTGCGACCTTCTGGCCAGCAAAGTCGACGGGGGAAGCCTGATTTGCTTAACGACCGTTTGACGGATAACCGACAGCAATTTCAGTTAATAACTGCACTCAAGATAAATGGGGAGATGGGACAAAACTCCCTTAACAAATGTTTTCATTCAACAACATAACATAACTGGGTTCAGTTGTGGTCATTAAGTTGAGGACTACCTGTGCCAGGTGGCAGGCTTTGCAAAATATTGGCAAATATGAACTTTAGTGATCTGGTGGCTTCCAAGAAGCCGGCTCTCATGTTAGCAAATTGCTGGAACTAGGTCACCAGATTAAACTGGCACGCACCTTATCTGCCTGGGCCCTGGGAATGACCTGTTCCCTACCATTTTAGGATGCAGGGCATAGAATAATCATAATCATAATAATAATTTATTAGATTTGTATGCCGCCCCTCTCTGAAAACTTGGGGCAGCTCACAACAACGATAAAAACAATATTATAATGGCACAAATCTAATATTAAAAAACTAAAAACCCTATCATAATTAAAAACCAAACAGCACATACATACCAAACATAAATTATAATAAGCCTGGGGGAAAGATGTCTCAAATCCCCCATGCCTGGCGGTAGAGGTGGGTCTTAAGTACTTTACGGAAGACAGGGAGGGTGGGAGCAGTTCTAATCTCCGGGGGGGAGTTGATTCCAGAGGGCCGGGGCCGCCACAGAGAAGGCTCTGCATAAAAACTGGAGGCTGAACAACTAACTTTGTAATGCGACCAGAACAATCTGGAACCGAACACACTCAAAGCCTTGGAAATGGTGGTAGACTTTAGGAGAAACCCGCTCATACTTTCACCTCTCACAATAATACACAAGTATCAACAGTAGAGACCTTCAAATTTCTACCATATCACAAGATCTAAAATGAACACCTAACATCAATAACATCATCAAAGAAGCACAACAAAGAATGTTCTTTCTGCACCAAGTCAGGAAGCTCAAACTGCCCAAGGACCTGCGGATCCAGTTCTACAGAGGAATCATTGAGCCTGTCATCTGCACCTCTATAACTGTCTGGTTCGGCTCTGCAACCCAACAAGACTTCAGAGAAGAATCAGAACTGCAGAAAAAACAATAGCTGCCAACCTGCCTTCCATTGAGGACCGGTATACTGCACGAGTCAAAAAGAGGGCGGTGAAAATATTTACTGACCCCTCGCATCTCCGAGTCTTCGGAGAAAGGCGGCATACAAATCTAATAAATTATTATTATTATTATTAAATTATTATTATCCTGGACACCAACTGTTCGAACTCCTACCCTCAAAACAATGCTATAGAGCACTGCACACCAAGACAACTAGACACAAGAATAGTTTTTTTCCCCTGAGCGCCATCACTTTGCTAAACAACTAATTCCCTCAACACTGTCAAACTATTTACTAAGCCTGCAGTACTATTAATCTTCTCATGGTTCCCATCAGCCATCTCCTCCCACTAATGACTGTATGACTGTAACTTTGTTGCTTGTATCCTTATAATTTATATTGACTGGTTTCTAATATGATTTGATTGTTTATTTGTACCCGGACTATAATTAAATGTTGTACCTTATGATTCTTGATGAATTTTACTTTTATGTACACTGAGAGCATATGCACCAAGATAAATTCCTTGTTTATCCAATCACATTTGGCCAATAAATAAATTCTGTTCTGTTCTGTTTCTCTTTCTGTTCCTGTTCTATTCTATTCTTGTAAGATGGTTGGGGAATTCTGGGAATTGAAGTCCACCCACCTTAAAAGTTTCCAACTTTGTGAAACACTGGATTAGATAATAACTTAATTTGATGTTTTTAAAATTAGAGTCTTGCATCATAGAAACATAGAAGTCTGACGGCAGAAAAAGACCTCATCTAGTCTGCCCTTATACTATTTTCTGTATTGTATCTTAGGATGGATATATGTTTACCCCAGGCATGTTTAAATTCAGTTACTGTGGATTTATCAACCACGTCTGCTGGAAGTTTGTTCCAAGGATCTACTACTCTTTCAGTAAAATAATATTTTCTCATGTTGCTTTTGATCTTTCCCCCAACTAACTTCAGATTGTGTCCCCTTGTTCTTGGGTTCACTTTCCTATTAAAAACACTTCGCTCCTTGACCTTATTTAACCCTTTAATATATTTAAATGTTTCGATCATGTCCCCCCTTTTCCTTCTGTCCTCCAGACTATACAGATGGAGTTCGTGAAGTCTTTCCTGATACGTTTTATGCTTAAGACCTTCCACCATTCTTGAAGCCCGTCTTTGGACCCGCTCAATTTTGTCAATATCTTTTTGTAGGTGAGGTCTCCAGAACTGAACACAGTATTCCAAATGTGGTCTCACCAGCACTCTATATAGCGGGATCATAATCTCCCTCTTCCTGCTTGTTATACCTCTAGCTATGCAGCCAAGCATCCTACTTGCTTTCCTTACCGCCTGACTGCATCGAATAGGGTTGTTTTAATTCCATACATCTTAATTCCGTAAATCTTCCAGTGATGGAGCAGTCACAACGTCTGGTGGCAAGCTGTTCCACTGGTTAATTGTTCTCAGGAAGTTTCTCCTTTATTCCAGGTTGCTTCTCTCCTTGATTGGTTTCCATCTATTGTTTTTTTGTCCTGTCTTTGGAGAATAGCTTGACACCTTCTTCTTTGTGGCAGCTCCTGAAATACTGGAAGACTACTATCATGTCACCCCTAGTCCTTCTTTGGGATCTCAATGCAAGATGATACAATAAAGGAAATTGAACGAAGGATTAAATATGTATGTATGTATGTATGTATGTATGTATGTATGTATGTATTTATTTATTTATTTATTTATTAGATTTGTATGCCGCCCCTCCCCGAAGACTCAGGGCGGCTAACAACAATAAAGAAGACAATGTAAACAAATCTAATATTAAAATAATCTTAAAAAGCCCAATTTAGGAGACCAATCATACAAACAAGCATACCATGTATAAGTTCTATAAGCCTAGGGGGAAGGGAAAAATTTCAATTCCCCCATGCCTGACGACAGAGGTGGGTTTTAAGGAGCTTGAGAAAGGCAAGGAGGTTGGGGGCAACTCTGATATCTGGGGGGAGCTGGTTCCAGAGGGTTGGGGCCGCCACAGAGAAGGCTCTTCTCCTGGGTCCCACCAAATGACATTGTTTAGTCGACGGGACCCGGAGAAGGCCACCTCTGTGGGACCTAACCGGTCGCTGGGATTCGTGCGGCAGAAGGCGGTCCCGGAGATATTCTGGTCCGATGCCATGAAGGGCTTTATAGGTCATAACCAACACTTTGAATTGTGACCGGAAATTGATCGGCAACCAATGCAGACTGCGGAGTGTTGGTGTAACACGGGCATGCCTTGGGAAGCCCATGATTGCTCTCGCAGCTGCATTCTGCACGATCTGAAGTTTCCAAACACTTTTCAAAGGTAGCCCCATGTAGAGAGCGTTACAGTAGTCGAACCTCGAGGTGATGAGGGATGACAGGCATTCGGCAAGCTAAACGTAATTTTCAAGGACAACCTCTTGCTATGCCTGAAAAGAAAAGATTTCGATCACTGTGTGCCACCTGGTCTAACATACGCCAGCAAAACCTGGACACTAACCGCACAACTGACACAAAAGCTACGAGCGACACAAAGACCATGGAAAGATGAGAAAAGATGGGAAGACCTTCACATGGATTAGAGAACAAAGGAAAATATACAATGCCACCAAGAGAATAAAATGATGGAGCGGTGCCGTGGCCTAGAGGTGGAGCTTTCACCTCACAATCGGGAAGCTTGTGAGTTCGATCCTAGGTAGAGGCAGATATTTCTCACTCTGGGCACAATGAAAATATATACCTCCTGAACAAAACTCTGCATTGGCGACAGGAAATGGCGCCCGGCCAGTAAACGCTCAGCCCCATTCAACTGCCCAGGCTCCAACTCACAAGAGATTATGGCAGTGATGGTGAACCTATGGCACAGGTGCCACATGGAGCTATATCTTCTGGCAAGCGAGCCGTTGCCCTAGCTCAGCTCCAACGTGCATGTTTGTGCCGGCCAGCTGATTTTTGGCTCACACAGAGGCTCTGGGAGGCCGTTTTTGGCTTCCAGAGAGCCTCCAAGGGGTAGGGGAGGGCGTTTTCACCTTCCCCCAGCTCCAGGGAAGCCTTTGGAGCCTGGGGACAGCAAAACACAAGCCTACTGGGCCCACCAGAAGTTGGGAAACAGGCCGTTTCCAGAGGACCTCCCCAGGCATTAAATTATGGGTGTAGGCCCTCACCCATGCGCAATGGCGCGCACCATGCTCTTTCGGCACTGGAGGAAAAACAGATTCACCATCACTGGATTAAGAGGTTGTTAAATGAAGATGATGCTGATGCTAACCAAGGTAGTAAAAGAATGAAAAGAGAAATGGGCTGGTCCCATAGCAATGAAAGGGGGACCAAGGCAGTCGTAGAATGGATCCCACCAGATTAAAAACCATCCACGAAAGAGACCTAAAACAAGATGGATCGATGGCATCATCAAGTACGGAGGACCCAACTGGCGAAGGAAAGCTCAGGATCGTCTCTGTTGGGAATACGTGGAAGAGGCCTTCCTCCTGCCACGGATAGATAGTGGCTCGAACGATGATGGTGAAGATCATTGGCAACTGTCCTCCAAGAAATGTTTTTCCAGAAGAGATGGAGAGCCATCGGTCCAGAGCAGTAGAGCGTCTCCTGCATCAACAAGGGCTGGGCTATATAGGCTCCTTCCAATGCTGCTACAGGTAGTCCTCAATCGCTTAGTTCAAAGTTGAAAAAAATGTGACTCAGGACCCTTTCACAGCAACCCCACCGTCAACAGGATCAAAATCCAGACGCTCCGGCGACCGACTCCTATTTATGACGGCGGCAGCGCATTCCAGGGCGGGTCCCGCAATCTACTTTTTTTGCAACCGAGCCAAGTCAAGGGCGGAAGCCGGATTCACTCAGCAACCCACGGTACCGGAGGCAAAGGAAGGTCGCGTAGCGGGGCCAACGCAACAGAGGCCTCGCTTTAGGGACCGGGATGGTCGTAAGTCGAGGACTTGCCCGCCTGCTTCAACAAAGTGAGGGGGGGTCGGACTAGATGACCTCTAAGGTCCCCTTCCAACCCTGTTATTCCCCCGGTGTTGGTAAAACTCCGCCTTTCTCGTGCTGCTGTTGGATTCCTTGAGCCCCAGCATCCCCCCCCCCAAAAAATCTGGGCATATTTGGGGGGGGCGCCAGGTTGGGGAAAGCCTGTGCCCCCCAACTACCTATACACCCCCGCCTGGTGTGCAAGGGGAATTGGAGGGGGATATTTCATTGCGGGGGTGCTCCGTCGCCCCCTCCTCTCGTTTGCAGGGGGGGTGTTCAGCCTTCCCCTTCCCCCACGGACCGGGGCCGCCCCTCCCCCTCCCCGGCAACGGGCACCCCTCCCCCTTCCCGGACTCACCGGCAGCTTGGGGTTGACCTCGCCCTTGCAGCTGTGGCAGAAGAAGCGGTGCTGGGAGACGGCGGCCGTCGCAGCAGCCGAAGAGGCCTCTGCCATCCTCAGCCCCGCCGAAGCCTCCACCGGGCTTAGGAAAGCGAAACAGGGCCGCCGGGCCACAGGGAGACGCGGGCCTAGAGCGGCCAAGCCGGGTGGGTCGCTCTAGCCGCCTCGCTTCCGGGCCAGCCTTCACCCCCGTTGACCCCACCACGGGTGGGTGGAGCCAAGGCCGGCGATTGGCCAGCGAGGATGAAAGTGCTTCCGGCCCGGGTCTCCGTTGCCATGGGGACCGAGGGAAGTGCTTGAGGCCTAAGTGGAGGAAAGCTTCAAAGAAGCAAAAAAAAAAAAAAGCGTGGGGGGATTTTTTCTCTCTCTCCCTTTCACGCCTGCACGTTGAATGTCTCCGACCAAGAAGAGGAAAAACCGGAGGAGAAGGTGACTCTAGGGAGTCCTCGGTTTACGGCGCTTCGTTTAGTGATCAAATTGACGTCGACGCTGAGAAAGGGGTACTTTGGGACCGGTTTTCCATGCTTACGTGATTAAAATTCAAACTTTGGCAGCCGACTCACGTTTACGACGGTCGCAGCGTTCCCGGGGTCACATGATCCCCTGTTGCGACCTTCCAACCGGCAAAGCCCGATTCGCTTAACAACCTTGTGAGTAACTTAACAGCTGCACTGATTTCCTTAACGATTGTGACAAGGAAAGTCGTAAAACGGGGCAAAATTCACTGAATGACTCATTTAGCAATATAAATGTCAGGCTCTGTTGTGGCCGTAAGTCGAGGACTAGCTGTAAAGAGGTGGGGGCTTTGTAGGGTTGGAAGAGGAATGGGGGAAGACTGTGGATCTGGTGGGTGGAGGTCCCTGGGTGGTATTTCTCATTGAAAAGGAGGGAGGAGAAAACATTCTCTTCTTTATTACCCTTGGGTTATTTATTTTGATTTATTTTCCATTTTGTGGATTGATCAAAGTACCGTATTTTTGGAGTATAAGACGCACCAGAATATAAGACACTCGTTTAGTTTTTGGGGAGGAAAATAGGGAAAAGAATCTGCTTTTTTTATTTGTCTGGCTACTGTCCTTGTCTGGTCAGCTTCAGCACATTATTTTATCCCCTGGTTAAGGGCTTTAAAAAATTATTCTGAAAGAGTAACAATGAAAGAGCTTGCAAGCCAGTAAGAGCTGGGAACATCATTGGACTAGAATACCTCCGGAACCGCCTACTACCGCACGAATCCCAGCGGCCGATAAGGTGCCACAGAGTTGGCCTTCTCCGGGTCCCGTCGACTAAACAATGTCGTCTGGCGGGCCCCAGGGGAATAGCCTTCTCTGTGGCGGCCCCGACCCTCTGGAATCAACTCCCCCCGAAGATTAGAACTGCTCCCACCCTCCTTGTCTTCTGTAAACTACTTAAGACCCATCTATACCGCCAGGCATGGGGGATTTGAGACACCTTTCCCCCAGGCTTATTATAATTTATGTTTGGTATGTATGTGCTGTTTGGTTTTTTTAAATTGATAGGGTTTTTAGTTTTTTCTTAATAATGTGCCTGTACAATATTGTTTTATCGCTTGTTGTGAGCCGCCCCGAGTCTTCGGAGAGGGGCGGCATACAAATCTAATAAATAATAATAATAATAATAATAATTATTATTATTATTATTATTATTATTATTAGCACCTGGAAAGAAACATTAAGAGCAAGTAGAGCAATGGGAAAAACCCTGCAAAGACTTAGGGCTTGGAAAACATTCTTCACAGAGTAACAATGAAAGAACTTGGGTACATTAATAGCACCTGGTTAGGGCTGGAAAAAAATATCTGGAGCAAGTAAATTTTATGGAATACATTCTTGGCAGAGAGTAACAATGAAAGAGCTTGCAACCTGGTAAGAGCTGGGAACATCATTAGCATCTGGTTAGGGCTGGAAAGAAACTTACTCAGAACAAGTTATGAAAAAAATCCTGCAAAGACTTAGCGCTTGGAAAATATTATTTGCAGAGAGAAACAATGAAAGAGCCTGCAAGGTAGGAGTTGGGAAGATGGTTAGCAGCTAGTTAGGGTTGGGGTGGGGGAAAGCTACATTCAGAGTATAAAACTCACCCTAATTATCAGCTTCTTTTAGGGAGGAAAAGGGTGCATCTTATACACTAAAAAAATTGGTAAACTATGGACGCTTCTCATTCTAAAACATTCAATTTGCAGCATTTTTGCACACCTGCCTAACACTTTAGCACAGTACTGTATTGAATTGCCGGAAGTCAAGTCACCGTTCAAAGTGACAACGGCACTGAAAAAAGTGGTTTGTGACCGTTTTTCTACACTTTATGACCGTTGCAGCATTCCCATGGCTACATGGATTTACATTTGGCTGCTTGGCAACTGGTTCATATTTATGACGGTATCACCTGATCCCCGTTTGTGTCCTCTCTGAGAAGCAAAGTCAATGGGGAAGGCAGATTCACTTAACAACCCTGTTGCTAAATTAAGAACTGCAACGATGCATTTAACAACCATGGCGAGAAAAGATCGTAAAACTGAGGCAAAACTCCCTTAACAAATATCTCACTTAGCAATATAAGTTTTGGGCTCAATTCTGGTCGTAACCTGAAGACCACCGGTCTTGTAGAGAATTTTATGGGTCTATGCTGAAACTGTAACTTCCTCCTCTATTCCTCAGATCCAAAAAAAAGCCAGGAAGTTTTAGCCCAGGATTCTGCTGAATATTTGCACCAATTTAGACTCTGAACGTGTAAATCTCTTTTCAGATGCAGAGCTGGAACAGCGGAGTCTTAATTCTCGTTTTGGACCCTGAAATCCTCGCTGGAGTTGTTTACTAATTTGTAGTAGCTCAATATATTTTATTGCTGTCAATTATACATACCAATATCATTGTCCGGCAAGATGACCCAGGCAGAAATCAAACTTTGTTCTCTCCTGCTCTGTGAACATTTTGGTGAAATTGTAGAAAAGGTTGGGATGCAGCTTATCCGTATGGGCAGACAGACATTATGGATGATTTCCCAAAACACAGGCATGTCGCTCGACCAGGTAGATTTTTATTATTATTATTATTATTATTATTATTATTATTATTATTATTACTACTACTACTATCATAAAAAACAGTAACACACAGCAAACGAGATTGATATGCTGGATTTCATATCACAATACCACAAGTTGAACACTTCCCAAGCGTCTAGGGCTGTGTGATGTATTTTCGTATGATGCACACAGATCCAAGTACGGTGGCCTTTTATTGATTGATTGATTGATTGATTGATTGATTGATTGATTGATTGATTGATTGGATTTATATGCCGCCCCTCTCTGGAGACTCGGGGCGGCTAACAGCAACAATAAATCAGTGTACAATAGTAGTCTGATGTTAGAAACAATTAAAAACCCATTAATATAAAAAACCAAACATGCATACATACATACCATGCATAGAATTGTAAAGGCCTAGGGGGAAGAGGGTCTCAATTCCCCCATGCCTGATGGCAGAGGTGGGTTTTAAGCAGCTTACAAAAGGCAAGGAGGGTGGGGGCAATTCTAATCTTTGGGGGGAGTTGGTTCCAGAGGGCCGGGGCCGCCACAGAGAAGGCTCTTCCCCTGGGTCCCGCCAAGCGACATTCTTTAGTTGACGGGACCCGGAGAAGATCCACTCTGTGGGACCTAACTGGTCGCTGGGATTCGTGCAGCAGAAGGCGGTCCCTGAGATAATCTGGTCCGGTGCCATGAAGGGCTTTATAGGTCATAACCAACACTTTGAATTGTGATCGGAAACTGATCGGCAACCAATGCAGACTGCGGAGTGTTGGTGTAACATGGGCATATTTGGGAAAGCCCATGATTGCTCTCGCAGCTGCATTCTGCACGATCTGAAGTTTCCGAACATTTTTCAAAGGTAGCCCCATGTAGAGAGCGTTATAGTAGTCGAGTTTCGAGGTGATGAGGGCATGAGCGACTGTGAGCAGTTACTCCCGGTCCAAGTAGGGTCGCAACTGGTGCACCAGGCGAACCTGGGCAAACGCCCCCCTCGCCACAGCTGAAAGATGTTTCTCTAATGTGAGCTGTGAGTCGAGGAGGACGCCCAAGTTGCGAACCTTCTCTGAGGGGGCCAGTGATTCTCCCCCCAGGGTAATGGACGGACAGATGGAATTGTCCTTGGGAGGTAAGACCCACAGCCACTCCGTCTTGTCTGGGTTGAGCTTGAGTTTGTTGACACTCATCCAGGCCCCAACATCCTCCAGGCACCGGCACATCACTTCCACCGCTTCGTTGGCTGGACATGGGGTGGAGATGTATAATTGGGTATCATCAGCGTATTGATGATACCTCACCCCATACCCTTGGAGGATCTCACCCAGTGAGATTTGCAACTGACAGATCATGATCTTGTCAATGTTTATTGTTTTCAAATGTTGGCTGAGGTCTTTTGGCACCGCACCAGTGTGCCGATTATTACTGGGACCAATTGTACTGGTTTATGCCAGAGTCATTGTAGTTCGATTTTAAGGTCATGATATCAGCTAAGTTTTTCTTGTTCTTTTTCATCAATTCGACTGTCAAACCTGGTAGGGCGGCATCAATGATCCACATTTTTCTTTTCCACAATTGTGAGGTCCGATGTATTGTATATCAAAACCTTGTCAGTTTGAATTCAAAAGTCACAAAATATTCTGGCATGTTTGTTTTCAACTAGGTTCTCAAGTTTATGAGAAAGTTCTTTACCACTGGTAGATGGTAGTTGTGGCACAAGTTCCAATGGAGCATCTGGGCCACGTAGTTGTGCCTCTGTTTGTAGTCCGTTGGTGTTTCCATAATTGATACAACAATGTCATTATTATTATTATTATTATTATTATTATTATTATTATTATTATCATGTTGTTAGTTGCGAAGTTGTGTCTGACCCATTGAAACCCCATGGATAATGTTCCTCCAGGCCTTCCTATCCTCTACCGTCCATTGGAGTCCATTTAAGCTCACTCCAACTGCTTTAGTTATTCCATCCAGCTACCTCGTTCTCTGCCATCCCCTTCTTTTTTACTCTCCATCTTTCCCAGAATTAGGCTCTTCTCCAGTGAATCGAGTAAGTATTTGCATAATAGGCGAGCCTAAACTAAGATTAAGTATCCATGATTCCCGCTGATGTTCTCACTCACACATCCTGAGTGTAATTAAGGCTAAATTAATGTTTAAAAGTTCAGGGGAAAATCATGTTAAAAAACCCAGATCACGCTGCCTGGCAGAGTCAAGCAAAAATGAGCATAACTATGGCAACAACTTGCTTTCTCAGCTACCGATATTTCTCCACGGCTTAGCCGTTTGGTATGATGTCATCTACGATAACTAGATACCCAATTACGGGGAAATATCAGGGAATTTCAAAATGCTTTCCCCCTGTTCTGTCTGGGTCACTCCAGAAGCCAATACCAACCCAAAAGAGAAGCCAGACACACTGGTAAAAGGCAAAGGCAGTTTATATAATTCAAGGAAAACACAGGTAACAGAAAATGTCCTTACAAACAGGAAAAACGCTGGAACTTCAAATATATACACGAAGGCAATAGTCCATGAAGCAATGCCAGATTCTTGCTGCCAAGACGAAGCTGTAGATAGCAAACAGACGCCTCCCACGAGTCTTCCAGACTGCTAGGCCACAAGCCAAGATCAGAGACGCTGAGAATCAAAACAGGTCACCGCAACTCCAATTGATAACACTCCACATGGCTTCAAGGCCTTGCCTGCCTTTTAAACCCTGCTGATGAGGACCACACCCAAACCCAGCTGTTTCTCATTCAATGGTGATAATATTTCTTTAACTGCTCCTTTCGTTGCTCTGAACGTCTCTGTCTCATGTCAATGACAGCTTGTGCGTCATCACCTAATGACTCCAAGCTACTGCCTGGGGAGAGCCCCCCCCCCCCGGGGCTCTCATGCTGTTCTCCTTCATCCCATTCCTGACTCTCCTCTCCCCCGTCCGACTGTTCAGCCCCCTCCTCTACGCTGTCATCCTCCTCCGGGCATGGAGCCAGCAGAGACGCAGCCGGTCCCTGAGCAGCCTCAGGCTGAACCACAACACCCCCTAGACACTCCGTACATATTATGTTTCCTTTCCTCCACCTTTACGCAGGTCCGGAAAGCTCTCTGTGTGCTCATCCAACACAACTTGGCGATATTCCAGCAGCAGAAGAGAGGCCAGGTAGAGTACGAAGCCCAGTGCAGCCGGATGCTGCGAATTCTTCGCTATCCCCGCTACATCTACACCGCTAAAACTCTCTACAACGACACAGGGGAGCTGATTGTGGAGGAGTTGCTACTCAACGGTAAAATGACGATGAGTGCCGTCGTGAAGAAGGTGGCTGACCGGCTGACCGAGACAATGGAAGGTGAGTGGATCTGGCGGGCTTCTCTATTGGGCAAAACGCAGCTTTGCGGAGGCCACATTGAAAAGGTTTCTTCTGTTGGGATAAAGGAAAAAGCAAAGACAGAGAGTTAACAAATGTGGTTTTTTAAAATAAATTTTATTGGTTTTTGTAATATAAAGAATACACACAACACAAAACAGTGCCCAGTGAAATGTGCTCCCACCTCCCAACAACATCCATTCAGTCCCTCCACCAAATGAGGGTGTACTAATTTATAATTTTTAACTATCAGGAACATCAATGTATTCACAAAATGTAGAGTGATTCCAATTTATTCTTTATGGCTCGGTCTCAAACTCTACTAGCCATAAAACCTCTGACCCTGTCCCATCATTTTTTCCACTTTATTTTCATCCATCGTATTCATTTTAATTTTCATAATTTCAAATTGAATGTGTTCCACCATGTACCGACACTAGTTTCGTAATGTCCATTTTGTTGCGTCCTTCCAACCTAAAACTATTACCGCTTGGGCAGTTAACAAATGTTAGAAAATTTGGAGAGCAAATTTATTTATTTATTTATTATTTAGATTTGTATGCCGCCCCTCTCCGCAGAAGATAGGTCATAAATGTAAAAAAAAAAGGAATGGAAACAAAAAGAGATACCTGAATAAGATCATTGCTAAGGTTTAATGTACATTGCTCAAAAAAATAAAGGGAACACTTAAATAACACAATATTATTCCAAGTCACTCAAACTTATGTGAGATCAAACTGTCCACTTAGGAAGCAACACTGATTGACAATCAATTTCACCTGCTGTCGTGCACATTCAACTTGTACAGAACAAAGTATTCAATGAGAATATAGAAACATAGAAGTCTGACGGCAGAAAAAGACCTCATGGTCCATCTACTCTGCCCTTATACTATTTCCTGTATTTTATCTTAGGATGGATATATGTTTATCCCAGGCATGTTTAAATTCAGTTACTGTGGATTTATCTACCATGTCTGCTGGAAGTTTGTTCCAAGGATCTACTACTCTTTCAGTAAAATACAGTGATCCCTCGATTTTCGCGATCTCGGTCTTCGCGAAACGCTATATCGCGATTTTTCAGAAAATATTAATTAAAAAATACTCCACTCTTCTCTCTCTCTCTTTCTTCCTCTCTCTCACTCTCTTCCTTCCTTTCTCATCTCTTTCTTTCTTTCCTTCTCTTTCTTTCTCTATCTCTCCCCCTCTTGCTCTCCCTCTTTTTCTCACTTTCCCTCTGTCGTGCACCGAGCGGCAGGCAGGCAGGCGGCGGACAAGCGGCGGGCGGACAAGCGAGGCGGCGGACAAGCGGCGGGCGGACAAGCGGCGGGCAGACAAGCGGCGGGCGGACAGGCGGCGGACAAGCGGTGGGCGGGCAGGCAGGCGGCGGACAAGCGGCGGGCGGACAAGCGGCGGTCGGGCGGGCAGGCAGGCGGCGGACAAGCGGCGGGCGGACAAGCGGCGGGCGGGAGGGCAGGCAGGCGGCGGACAAGCGGCGGGCGGGCAGGCAGGCGGCGGACAAGCAGCGGGCGCGGCAGCAGCGAGGAGCCGAAGATCGGGGTTTCCCCTTTGCGTGGGCGGCGGGGAAACCCCGATCTTCGGCTCCTCGCTGCTGCGGCGCTGCCGAGCAGATCAGCTGCTGGGCGGCGGAAGGAACCTTCCCTGGGTCTTCCCAGGTGCGGAAGTAAAAACACCATCTGCACATGCGCGGCCATGGAAAAAGGGCGCGCATGCGCAGATGGTGTTTTTACTTCCGCACCACTATATTGCGAAAAATCGAGTATCGCGAGGGGTCTTGGAACGTAACCCTCGTGATACTCGAGGGATCACTGTAATATTTTCTCATGTTGCTTTTGATCTTTCCCCCAACTAACTTCAGATTGTGTCCCCTTGTACTTGTGTTCACTTTCCTATTAAAAACACTTCCCTCCTGGACCTTATTTAACCCTTTAATATATTTAAATGTTTCGATCATGTCCCCCCTTTTCCTTCTGTCCTCCAGACTATACAGATTGAGTTCATTAAGTCTTTCCTGATACGTTTTATGCTTAAGACCTTCCACCATTCTTGTAGCCCGCCTTTGGACCCGTTCAATTTTGTCAATATCTTTTTCTAGGTGAGGTCTCCAGAACTGAACACAGTATTCCAAATGTGGTCTCACTAGCTTTCCCTACCGCCTGACTGCACTGTTCACCCATTTTGAGACTGTCAGAAATCACTACCCCTAAATCCTTTTCTTTTGAAGTATTTGCTAACACAGAACTGCCAATACAATACTCAGATTGAGGATTCCTTTTCCCCAAGTGCATTATTTTACATTTGGAAACATTAAACTGCAGTTTCCATTGCTTTGACCATTTATCTAGTAAAGCTAAATCATTTACCATATTACAGACGCCTCCAGGAATATCAACCCTATTGCACACTTTAGAGTCATCGGCAAATAGGCAAACCTTCCCTACCAAACCTTCCCCTATGTCACTCACAAACATATTAAAAAGAATAGGACCCAGAACAGACCCTTGTGGCACACCGCTTGTAACCTGACTCTGCTCAGAATACTCGCCGTTAACAATAACTCTCTGATGTCTACGCTTCAGCCAGCTGCAAATCCATTGAACTATCCAGGGATTAAGTCCAATCTTCACTAATTTATCTATCAGCTCTTTACGTGGAACCGTATCAAAGGCTTTGCTGAAGTCCAGGTAGGCAATATCCACGACACCACCTTCATCCAACACCTTTGTGACATAGTCAAAGAAATCAATGAGATTAGTCTGACATGATTTGCCTTCAGTAAAGTCATGCTGGTTTGGGTCCAATAAGTTATTGTTTTTTAGGTGCTGATTTATCCTCTTTTTGAGTAGAGTCTCCATCATTTTAACTACAACTGATGTCAAGCTAACTGGCTAATATTTCATTCATTCAGATCTAGGATGTGTTCTTTGAGTGTTCCCTTTATTTTTTTGAGCAGGATATATTATGTAAATGCAATCTGTGTAATGGAAAATAAGCACTGTTAGAGATGTATTACAGGCATGTCACAAATTGTCTAACTTCTTTTTTTAAATGTTTTTTGTGTTTTGTGTATTATAAATAAAATTTATTTTTAATTATGATTTAAAAAAAGGTTTCTACTGTCTTTGTCCACAGATGGGAAAACAATGGATTACAGCGAAGTCTCTGCCACTTTTACCTGCCTGGCAGACACGCATTTTGTTCAGAGATGCCCTTCGCCGCCCGAAAGTTCTGAGTCTACGGAAACACGGCCTTCTGCCACGCCTGCGTTGGCCTGTAATGAGAAGGATATGTACGCTGTTCCAAAGCTGAACCTCGTAGGTAAGGAACTAAGTCGTTTAGAGCAGTGTTTCCCAACCTTGGCAACTTGAAGATATCTGGACTTCAACTCCCAGAATTCCCCAGCCAGCATTCGCTGGCTGGGGAATTCTGGGAGTTGAAGTCCAGATATCTTCAAGTTGCCAAGGTTGGGAAACACTGGTTTAGAGAGCATGCAATGATGCAATTAAACCAGCGAGATACAGCCGGCATTTAGAGCCTCTGGAAATATTTTAGAAGCAACAGGAGTAGGTTAAGGAGAAGAATGAAATGGAATATATGGAATTATTTTATTTATTAGATTTGTATGCCGCCCCTCTACGAAGACTCGGGGCGGCTCACAACAGCAATAAAAACAATATAACAGTGAATTAAAAAACATATAAAACCCTATCATTACTTAAAAACCAAACAGCAAAATTCATACCAAACATAAAACAAAGTATAAAAAATAGCCTGGGGGAAAGGTGTCTCAACTCCCCCATGCCTGGCGGTATAAATGAGTCTTAAGTAGTTTACGAAAGACAGGAAGGGTGGGGGCAGTTCTAATCTCCGGGGGAGTTGGTTCCAGAGGGCCGGGGCCGCCACAGAGAAGGCTCTTCCCCTGGGGCCCGCCAAATGACATTGTTTAGTCGACGGGACCCGGAGAAGGCCAACTCTGTGGGACCTTATCGGTCGCTGGGCTTCGTGCGGTAGCAGGCGGTTCCGGAGGTACTTTGGTCCAATGCCATGTAGGGCTTTAAAGGTCATGACCAACACTTTGAATTGTGACCGGAAACTGATCGGCAGCCAGTGCAGGCCACGGAGTGTTGACGAAACGTGGGCGAATCTTGGAAGCCCCACGATGGCTCTCGCGGCTGCATTCTGCACAATCTGAAGTTTCCGAACACTTTTCAGAGGTAGCCCCATGTAGAGAGCGTTGCAGTAATCGAACCTCGAGGTGATAAGGGCATGAGTGACTGTGAGCAATGACTCCCTGTCCAAATAGGGCCGCAACTGGTGCACCAGGCGAACCTGGGCAAACGCCCTCCTCGCCACAGCCGAAAGATGGTGTTCCAAGAATAGAATAGAACAGAACAGGTAGAATGGAATGGAACAATAGAATTAGAATATAAAAGCTTAGAATATTTATTAATTTATTTATCAATTGGACCTTTATGTTGTCCCTCTCTGAGGACTAGAACAGAACAACAGAACAGAACAGATAGAATGGAATGGAATAATAGAATTAGAATAGAAAGAAGAGTAGAATAAAATAGAATAAACAAACATAGAATAGGAGAATATTTAGAATAGAATGGAATATATAGAATATATGGAATAGAATAGAATAGATTGAATAGAATGGAAGGTACCTTAGAGGTCTTCTAGTCCAACCCCCTGCTCAAGCACAAGACGCTATACCATTTCAAACAAATGGGTGTCCAGTCTGTTCTTTAAAATCTCCAGTGATGAAGCAACCACAATTTCTGAAGGCTAACTGTTCCACTGGTTTGTGCTCTGTTCCACTGAATTGTGTCTTTCCTGCCTTATAAAGCAAGATGTATCAGCGTAAATTCTGTTAATTTTATATGTACTACGACCAGGGTTGGGCTATTGCCCGGACGGGGAGGGGGTGGGCACAACGCAGTGGGGTTAGCGAAAATGGAGCTCCACCCCAGAGCATCCAATTTGCACTGAAAGATGTTGAAAGAAAATGCATAAGCCACGCCCACAGCGACCAGTTAGGTCCCACAGAGTGGGCCTTCTCCGGATCCCGTCAATTAAACAATGTCGTTTGGCGGGGCCCAGGGGAAGAGCCTTCTCTGTGGCGGCCCCGGCCCTCTGGAACCAGCTCCCCCCGGAGATTAGAATTGCCCCCACCCTCCTCACCTTTCATAAGCTTCTTAAAACCCATCTCTGCCGTCAGGCATGGGGGAACTGAGATATTCTTTCCCCATAGGCCTTTACAATTTATGCATGGTATGTTTGTATGTATGCTTGGTTTTACAATAAGGGTTTTTTAGTTGTTTTAGTATTGGATTGTTACATGCTGTTTTTTTATTACTGTTGTTAGCCGCCCCGAGTCTACGGAGAGGGGCGGCATACAAATCCAATAAATAAATAACTAAATGGATGGATGGATGGATGGATGGATGGATGGATGGATGGATGGATGGATGGATAGATAGATAGATAGATAGATAGATAGATAGATAGATAGATAGATAGAGAGGGGCGACATACAAATCCAATAAATAAATAACTGGATGGATGGATGGATGGATGGATAGATAGATAGATAGATAGATAGATAGATAGATAGATAGATAGAGGGGGGCGGCATACAAATCCAATAAATAAATAACTAAATGGATGGATGGATGGATGGATGGATGGATGGATAGATAGATAGATAGATAGATAGATAGATAGATAGAGGGGGGCGGTATACAAATCCAATAAATAAATAACTAAATGGATGGATGGATGGATAGATAGATAGATAGATAGATAGATAGATAGATAGATAGATAGATAGAGGGGGGCGGCATACAAATCCAATAAATAAATAACTAAATGGATGGATGGATGGATGGATGGATGGATGGATGGATGGATGGATGGATGGATGGATAGATAGATAGATAGATAGATAGATAGATAGATAGATAGATAGATAGATAGATAATTGATGCAGTCCTCGGTCCCTGTTTTTTTATACAGTAAAGATAGGACCTGATCTTCGCACTCAAGGGTCCTGGTTGTACTACCAGGGTCCTGGCTGTAGGAATTTCACCTGAGAGTGACAGGTGCTGAGGGAGGGGAGGAAGACCCACGTTTGCTGCTCCTGCAAGAAATAACATTTTCTCTTTCGGGCCAACAGGAAAGGGAAAGCGGAAGCATCCAGACAACCCCAAGGAGGACGGTGAAAGAGGAGCCAAGCGATCCAGACAAGACACCGAAAGCGAAGAGGTAGTGTGGCCGCTGCGTCCAGGACAACTTAAGATGGGAGAACAACTGGGCGGTAGAATGCAGATGCCAGATCAGATTCCAGGGGCAGAGGGCAGAGAGAACTAACTTATAAAGAAGCAATCCCTAACCTTAACCGTCTGGCATCTCAGCTGAGGGTGGACAGAGAATCCAGGCGAGTGGCGCACAGGGTTGAATAATAATAACAATAATAATAATAATAATAATAATAATAATAATAATAATAATAATAATAATTTATTGGATTTGTATGCCGCCCCTCTCCGTAGACTCGGGGCAGCTAACAACAATGATAAAAACAGCATGTAACAATCCAATGCTAAAACAACTAAAAACCCTTATTATAAAACCAAACATACACACAAACATACCATGCATAAATTGTAACGGCCTAGGGGGAAGGAATATCTCAACTCCCCCATGCCTGGCGGTATAAGTGAGTCTTGAGTAGTTTACGAAAGACAGGGAGGGTGAGGGCAGTTCCGGGGGGAGTTGGTTCCAGAGGGCCGGGGCTGCCGCAGAGAAGGCTCTTCCCCTGGGGCCCGCCAAACGACATTGTTTAGTCGACGGGACCCGGAGAAGGCCGACTCTGTGGGACCTTATCGGTCGCTGGGATTCGTGCGGTAGCAGGCGCTTCCAGAGGTAATCTGGTCCAATGCCATGTAGGGCTTTAAAGGTCATGACCAACACTTTGAATTGTGACCGGAAACTGATAAGCAGCCAATGCATATGCGCAAACAGCTTGACTGCCATTAAATGCTCTGCTAGCTCCAATCAGTTGCCCAGACCCCACCCAAGCGCAAGGGATTATGGGCTCGTTAAATGATGGTGTTGATTAGTATCCCATGTTACACCAACATTCCGCAGTCTGCACTGGTTGCCGATCAGTTTCCGGTCACAATTCAAAGTGTTGGTTATGACCTATAAAGCCCTTCATGGCATCGGACCAGACTATCTCCGGGACCGCCTTCTGCCGCACGAATCCCAGCGACCAGTTAGGTCCCACAGAGTTGGCCTTCTCCGGATCCGGTCGACGAAACAATGTCGTCTGGCGGGTCCCAGGGGTAGAGCCTTCTCTGTGGCAGCCCCGACCCTCTGGAATCAACTCCTCCTGGAGATTAGGATTGCCCCCACCCTCCCTGCCTTTTGCAAACTCCTTAAAACACACCTCTATCGTCAGGCATGGGGAAATTGATTCCCCTAGACCGTTTTCCGTTTTATGTATGGTTTATATGAGATGTATGGTTGCTTTTTATATTAAGGGTTTTAAATTGTTGTAATCATTGGATTTGTACTGTTTTGTGTTGTGAGCTGCTCCAAGTCTCCGGAGAGGGGCAGCATACAAATTTAATTAATTAATAAAATAAAATAAAATAATTACAAAGAAGATGTTGAGACTTTGGAAAAAGTACAAAGAAGAGTAATTAAGTCCTGGAGACTAAAACATATGAAGAACAGTTGCAGGAACTGGGCATGACTACTTAATGGGGAAAAAAATACTAGAGGGTGACATGATAGCAGTGTTCCAATATCCCAAAGGCTGCCACAAGGGGCTCCCAAACCCTCTGCATACCCCATTTTTGCAAAATGTGGGTGAAAATGGGTAGTTTTTTGCAGAAACAGACATTTTTGCCTTTCCCCAACCTGCAGGAGCAATCTGCAGGTTTCCCAAACCCTCTTCATGCCCTGTTTTTTGCAAAAAAAGAGAGGTGAAAAACGGGCCAATGTTTGCAAAAAAACGGGTTCACAGAGAATATGGGAGACTTGCAGAGTGCTCCTAGGGGCCGGGGAAGACAACCCCCTTTTTTTTTCTTACCTACTTCTTCGATATCTTGGTGTGTCTTATACAGCGGTCCATCTTATAGTCCGACAAATATGGTATGTGCAAATTGGCAAATTAAGAGTTTGCATCGAAATGTTTGAACTGGGGCGATGATATGGTAGGCTTGCTGATTCCCTTCCTAAGAGATTCTGCTTTTTTAACCCTCCACTCCACCACCACCCCACTTGGCCCACTTCAGCCTTCTGCGGACAGTGGAATCTTCTGGCAAGTCAACCTTGACCGTTTCCATCAGCACTTCCGGGATCAAGCGATTGTCAGCGCTGTGGCCAACAGGATGGACCAGGTGAATGGCACCTTCCTCAAATTATTTATTCCTTATTTAAATATACATGGCTACCCAGCTCACACAGGGGTGCTAAGGACTGCTTGCTTTTCATGGGCATTGTCTTGCCTAATGGCTGGATTTTCTTCCTGGCGAGAGGAAGCAGAGGAGAATCGGTCACTCCTACCTTTCAGGGGTGAAACGCTCGGGGCTCGCTCATGCCTGTCAATCATCGAAGAGCCGGTTGCAAAGGAAGCACAAGGCTCCGCCCACCTGCCCAAACACCCCCATTTGGGTTCTTTTACCCTCTACATGTGGAAAGTGTTCTGTGCATGACAAAATTGAACGGGTCCAAAGACAGACTACAAAAATGGTGGAAGGTCTTAAGCATAAAATGTATCAGGAAAGACTTAATGAACTCCATCTGTATAGTCTGGAGGACAGAAGGAAAAGGGGGGGACGTGATCGAAACATTTAAATATGTGAAACGGTTAAATAAGGTCCAGGAGGGAAGTGTTTTTAATAAGAAAGTGAACACAAGAACAAGGGGACACTATCTGAAGTTAGTTGGGGGAAAGATCAAAAGCAACATGAGAAAATATTATTTGACTGAAAGAGTAGTAGATCCTTGGAACAAACTTCCAGCAGACGTGGTTGGTCAATCCACAGTAACTGAATTTAAACATGCCTGGGATAAACATAGATCCATTGTAAGATAAAATACAGAAAATAGTATAAGGGCAGACTAGATGGACCATGAGGTCTTTTTCTGCCGTCAGTCTTCTGTGTTTCTATGCAGAGACAGTAAAAGACGCCAAAGGGCGGCATCCAGGCAGGTAGGTGGAGCCTTGTGCTTCCTTTGCGATCGGCTCTTCGATGATTGACAGGCACACCTGAACTAGGAATATTTCACCCCTGCTGCCTTTACTTGCAACGTGATGTGGAATAGGCCAGATCCAGTCCAAAATCAAACACAGGCGTAGCATGAAAATCACGTTGAAGTATCAATGCCAATTTATAAAGCCTTTAGTTAAGGCTACTGCATCCACTTTTGGGTCACCACATTACAAAAAGAGATGTTAGGAGTGGTGCGGTGATCTAGAAGTGGAGCTCTAGCCTCACCATCAGGAGAGGCGATGAGTTCAATCCTAGGTAGAGGCAGATATTTCTCATCCTGGGCACAATGAGAATGTATCTGTAGTACAAAACTCTATACTGGCAACAGGAAGGGCAATGGGCCAGTAAACAGTCTGCTAGCTCCATTCAGTTGCCCAGACTCCACCCCAATGCAAGGGGTTATGTCTCATTAAATGATGAGGTTGATGATTACAAAACAGATGTGGGTTTTTATCTTTCTAATTATTGAATTTGTATTTTACACTGTTTTTCTGTTGCTGTTGTGAGCCGCCCCGAGTCTGCAGAGAGGGGCGGCATACAAATTTAAATAATAATAAATAAATAAATGTGGAGACTTTAGAAAAAGTACAGAGAAGAGTAACTAAGATTGTTAAAGTCCCGAAGACTAAAACATATGAAGAATGATTGCAGGAACTGGGCATGACTAGTCTGGCTTAGGGCCAGACTATTTATGGGACCACTTTCTGCCAAATACCTTCCGGCCACCGATTGGGGCCCACAGGGCTGGTCTTCTCAGGGTCGGCTGGAGGGGCCGCATGGGAGGGCCTTCTCTGTGGTAGCTCCGGCTCTCTGGAACCAACTTCCCCCGGAGATCCGCACAATCCCCACCTTCCTGGCCTTCTGAAAGGCCGTGAAAACATGGCTTTGCCAGCAGGTCTGGGACCAGTGAACTAAATCATATAGTCCCGGATGAGTGGATATGAATGTTTTATTATTAAGGGTTTTTAAATTGTTTTATACTGTTGTGCACCACCCAGAGTCCAGAAGGAGTCAGGCAGCTTATAAATCATGGAAGGAAGGGAGGGAGGGAGGGAGGGAGGGAGGGAGGGAGGGAGGGAGGGAGGAAGGAAGGAAGGAAGGAATTACTAGGGGGTGACATGAGACCAGTGTTCCAATATTTCAGGGGGTTGCCACAAAGAAGAATTGGGTATGTGTAGTTTAATGAAAGGAAGGACCAGGGGAGACATGATAGCAGTCTTCTAACATCTCAGGGGCTGCCCCAAAGAAGAGTGAGTCAAACTATTCTCCAAAGCACCTGAGGGTAGAACAAGAAGCAATGGATGGAAACTAAACAAGGAGAGAAGCAACTTAGAACTAAGGAGAAATTTCCTGACAGTGAGAACAATTAACCAAAGGAACAGCTTGCCTCCAGAAGTTGTGAATGCTCTAACACTGGAAGTTTTTAAGAAGATGTTGGACAGCCACCTCTCTGAAATGGTATAGAGTCCCTTGCTTGAGCAGGGGGTTGGACTAGAAGATCTCTAAGGTCCCTTCCAGCTCTATTCTGATTGATTGACAAGGAAACGGCCTCTGTTAAGCCTCTTATTTTTTCTTCTGCCTTCACAGACCAGTAGCGAAATTGTCCGGACGATGTTGCGAATGAGTGAAGTGACAACTTCTTCCAATGCCCCCTACACTCAGCCGCTCTCTTCCAATGAGGTGAGTCACCATTTGAACCTACAAGCCGTGGTTTGGATTTTATGGCCAGAGGAGGTAGCGTTCAGCCGAAACGCCAAGAGATAAAAGCCATGCCGTTAGTCCTCAGTGACCCAGACCGTTGCAACTTTGGGAGGCACAGGCTCCTGGCCCAAAAGGAATATGGGTAGTCTGTTGACTTGCAAAAGTTCATTTTAGTGACCCTTGATAATGACAACAGCAATTGAAAATAAAGTGACATAATTGTTTTTCACACTTAACGAACATTGGGGCGTTCCCATGGTCACAAGACTTCCATTCGGATAGGCAAATGGGGTGACCCAAAGGTGCTATTTCAAGAGACAGATGGACTTTTCTTGTTTTTCTTTAAAGACATTTTCCTTCTCATTCAAGAATCTGTTGGAAGTGCAAAAAAGAAGTAGGAACCTACTACCACATATGGTGGCAATGTAAGGAAGCAAAAAAAATTTGGATCCAAATTCGGACATGGATGGACGAAATACTGGCCTATAAACTTGAGATAAAACCGGAAATGTATTTATTAGGCATAATCAGAGGCAAACATAGTAAAGAAAATTACTACTTAATACATCACTTACTTACTGCTGCAAGATTAGCATATGCACAAGTATGGAAACAAGAAAAGACTCCAAACGAAGAAATGGTGATTAAAAAAATAGTAGACTGCGCCAAATTTAGCAAATTAACATACGAGATACAAAACCAACAAAATAAGGACTATTACAAAGTGTGGGGAAAAATATACAACTGGGTGGAAGTTAAGAAAAAGGTATAGCAAATAGAATTGTAAAAAATAAATCTTGTAAATACAGTGATCCCTCGAGTATCGCGAGGGTTACGTTCCAAGACCCCTCGCGATACTCGATTTCTCGCGATATAGTGGTGCGGAAGTAAAAACACCATCTGCGCATGCGCGCCACTTTTCCATGGTGTTTTTACTTCCGCTACATACAGCTCGCCGCCCGCCCGCCGCTTGTCCGCCGCCTGCCTGCCCGCCGCTTGTCCGCCCGCCGCTTGTCCGCCGCCTGCCTGCCCGCCGCTTGTCCGCCCGCCGCTTGTCCGCCGCCTGCCTGCCCGCCGCTTGTCCGCCCGCCACTCGTCCGCCCTCCGCCCGCCCGCTCGCCGCTACCACCCCTCTCACCGCCGAGTCCTCCTGCAGCAGCGCTGGCGGCCACCGTTCCCCGTAAGCACCCACCCGCCCGCCACTCGCCCGCCCACCCGCTCACTCGCCGCTACCCGCCCCCTCTCAGCGCCGAGTCCAGCGCTGGCGGCCACCGTCCCCCGTAGGCACCCGCCCGCCCGCCGCCCCCCCCAAAAGAGATGAGAGAGGGAGGAAGAGAGTGTGAGAGAGGAAGAAAGAGAGAGAGAAGAGTGGAAGGAAGACAGAGAGAAATGATAGAAAAAAAGACGTCATCGGGTGAGAAAAACCATGGTACAGTATAGCAAAAAAACCGGGGAGTCTTTTTAATTTATTATTTTTTGAAAAATCGAGTGATCACTGTATATAAATCGTAAATGTTCAATGTTGTATTGTATGGTGTCTAAATGTTTGTATGTTAAATAAAACAAAAATAAATATATATTTTTTTAAAAAGAATCTCATCTTCAGCTCCATATTTTCTTGTTTATCTTTTTTTTTTTTTAAGATATTCCGATTACTTCCGACTGGTTACAACATCTCCAAGCAGATTCTTGATCAGTACCTAACCTTACTAGCTGATGATCCGGTAAGAAAATTAAGTTTTGTACCTTACTTGCCTTTTGAAAAATGCATGAAGGAATGTTGCGTCCTTTGGATTTCCCTTCTTTTTGAGACCTTTTATCTCCAAGCATTTGTAGAGAAGAGAAGGAAGGGAAAAGAGAAGGGAGAGGAGAGAAGATAAAGGGAGAGAAGAGAAGGGAGAAGAGAAAGGAAGGGAGAGGAAGGAAGAGAAGAGGAGGGTAGAAGGTAGAATAGAAGAAAGAGAAAAGGTGAGGAAAGAAGAGTAGAATAGAATAGAATAGAAGGCAGAGAAGAGAAGGTAGAAGAGGAGGGGAGGGAAGAGAAGAAAAGAAAGAGAAGAGAGGTGAAGAAAGAAGAGAAGGTAGAATAGAACAGAATAAAATAGAATAGAATAGTATAGAGAGAAGAGAAGGGAGAGAGGAAGGAAGAGAAGAAAAGAAAGAGAAGAGAGGTGAAGAAAGAAGAGAAGGTAGAATAGAACAGAATAGAATAGAATAAAATAGAATAGTAAGAGAAGAGAAGGGAGAGGAGAGGAAGGAAGAGAAGAAAAGAAAGAGAAGAGAGGTGAAGAAAGAAGAGAAGGTAGAATAGAACAGAATAGAATATTATAGTATAGAGAGAAGAGAAGGGAGAGGAGAAGAGAGGAGGGAAGGGAAAAGAACAGAAGAAAGAAGAGAGAAATAGATCATAGAATAAATATTGTCACTTTGAATATATACAAAGGGGCATACATTAAAATCAAATTACGCTGCATATAGCTCTAAAAGAATCCCAACCTCCAATATAAACCTGACAAGATAAATAAATAAATACAAAGTTATGCACGTACCCACATATATGACACAGAGCAACAACACAGTCTAATTTGGATGTATACACGTATGTGGCGAGAGAAACAAATCTTGCAGGTTTGCCAGACGGATGGCAACAGGGAACAAAGCTGTTGCAGAATCTGGAGGTCCTGCTAGAAATACAGTGGTACCTCTACTTAAGAACTTAATTCGTGCCGTGGCCAGGTTCTTAAGTAGCAACGTTCTTAAATAGAAGACATTTTTTCCCATAGGAATCAATGTAAAAGCAAATAATGTGTGCAAACCATTAGGAAAGAAAGAAAAGCTCAGAATTTGGGTGGGAGGAGGAGGAGGATAGTCGCTGCCGAAGGAAGAGGGTGAGGTTAGCGTCCCCTTTTGCCTTTCCGTGCCCAGACGCTCCGGGAGGCAACCTCACGCCTGGTGTATGGGAGGCAGCGCGAGGGAGTCACCACAGCGAACTGGTTTATTCCCTCTCCAAGCACCCAGAGAAAGGAAAATGCTCCGTTTGCTCTGGTCTGCCAAAGCCTCCTTAAGCGCCACCGAAAGGCTCCTCCGGCAACCCAGAAAAGCCTGAGATGGCCGGGATTAAAGGGGGAATGGCAGGAAACTGGCCGGGCCTTTTTGCCGCTCTCAAATTTCCTGGGAAACTTTTCCGGGCTCGGGTTCTTAAGTAGAAAATGGTTCTTAAGTAGAGGCAAAAAAATCTTGAGCACCCGGTTCTTATCTAGAAAAGTACTTAAGTAGAGGTACCACTGTACTTCGAAACCTCCTCCAAGAAGGGAGCAACAGAAACAGACCACGGAGTGGGCGTGTTGGGATCTCTAACAGTGCTTAGAGTATCCTGAATGATGGGAAGGGAGCTTCCTATGATCTCCGTTGTCCTCACCACTCTCTGTAGGGACTTTCTATCCGAGGCACTGCTGCCTCCAAGGGATGCGGTTTGTTAAAACGCTCTCAATCGTGCCTCTATTTAAAAAAAAAAGTGGCCAGGACAGATGTGGGGGGATGTTCTCTCCTCATCCAATGCTGATTATTATTATTATTATTATTATTATTATTATTATTATTATTATTATTAATTGGATTTGTATGCCGCCCCTCTCTGTAGACTCGGGGCAGCTAACAGCAGTGATAAAAAACAGAATGTAACAATCCAATATTAAAACAAATTAAAAAAACCTTATAAAACCAAACAAACATAGCATGCATAAATTGATGCTGGTTTGGGGGCTTCACAGCGTGGAGAGGCCACTTCCGATTGTTGGTTATCTGCCAAGCCCAGATTCTTCATACTCTCGGCCACCTCTATAGCTGCGTCCATAATACTGAGTGGAGTATGACCATGCCGGCTCTTTCTAAAATCTACGATGATCTCCTTTGCTTGATTGACATTTAGAACGTATTAACCTATTCTCTCCACAGCTGGAGTTCGTTGGGAAATCGGGCGACAGCGGTGGAGGAATGTATGTCATCAGTATCCTTTGTGGGCCTTTCTGGGTCTCGTGGGCCAGAATCTGTACTAGAAGGCAGCCAGTTGGGTAATAAGGCAAGAAGGCAGGGATATGTCAATCATCCCTGTTCTGTCGAGCTCTCTGGTAGAATCCTCCCGAAAATTCACAGATACAAATTTCAGACACACACACATTTGAAAATTCAAAACAATGTTCTTTATACCGAAAATGCAAATAAACCAAGCCCTCTTTTGGTATAGCAAAGAGCACTCGTCTCCAAACAAACCGGTAATTTGTACAAGTCCCTTATCAGTTCTGTGATACTTAGCTTGCAGCTGTGAAATTCACAGTCCTTCTTCTTTCACAAAGTGAAACACACTTTGCTCTGGTTTAGTTTCAAAGCGGGGGGAAATCAGCACACAAAAGGTCAAAGTCAGCAAAGCAGTCATGAAACACAAGGATCAGATAATCCTCCACAATGGCCAAACCCACAGGCTGCTCTTTATAGCAGCCTCACTAATTACCAACCACAGGTGGCCTCATTTTCTTTGATAATAATCTCTCAGTTGTTGCTGCCTAAGCATCGCTCTCCGCATGCGTGGCTGTATCATTAACTCTTGTTCTGAATCCGAGGAGGAGCTAGATAATTGATCTCCTTCTGAGCTGTCTGCCACACTCTCCTCCTCCCTGCCACTCATGTCTTCTTGGTCAGAGGAGCAGATTCCACCAGGGGGGGCAAAACAGGCCTGCAGCATGTGGATGTCTCCCCCACATCCACAGTCCTTGGGGCAGGAGCTGGGCCAGAGCTAACCACAACAGTAATAAGGCAAGAAAGCAGGGGTACGTCAATCGTCCCACTCATTTATCTAGCAAAGAAAGACTCCTGGTCAATGGATAGAAGCTGACCAAGGAGAAATCCGACCTGGAAATAAGGAGGAATTTTCCGACAGTGAGAACAATCAACCCATGGAACAGAAGTTGCTTTCAGAAAGGACTCTGGAGGGCATCTAGTCCAAATCTCCACCTAAGCAGGAGACCGTATATCAGTGATGGCGAACCATTTTTTCCTTGGGTGTCGGAAACTTCAGATCGTGCAGAATGCAGCTGCGAGAGCAGTCATGGGCTTCCCTAGGTATGCCCATGTTTCACCATCACTCCGCAGTCTGCATTGGTTGCCGATCAATTTCTGGTCACAATTCAAAGTGTTGGTTATGACCTTTAAAGCCCTTCATGGCATCGGACCAGAATATCTCCGAGACCGCCTTCTGCCGCACGAATCCCAGCGACTGATCAGGTCCCACAGAGTGGGCCTTCTCTGGGTCCCGTCAACTAAACAATGTCGGTTGGTGGGCCCCAGGGGAAGAGCCTTCTCTGTGGCGGCCCCAACTCTCTGGAACCAGCTCCCCCCAGAGATTAGAACTGCCCCCACCCTCCTCGCCTTTCGCAAACTCCTTAAAACCCACCTTTGTCGTCAGGCATGGGGGAATTGAAACATCTCCCCCGGGCATGTTCAATTTATACATGGTATGCTTGTATGTATGTCTGTTTAATAATGGGTTTTTTTAATACAGTGGAACCTCGACATACGAGCAGCTCAACTTACGAGCTACTCGAGATAAGAGCTGGGAGGGGAGCGACATTTTTGTTCGCCTCCCGAGCTCACATTCGGGATACGAGCGCCAAGGAGCTGTCTCCTGAAGCCGAACGCTAACTTCCGCGTTCGGCTTCAGGAGACAGCTCCTTGGCGCTCGTATCCCGCGTGTTTTAAAAGGTTGCAGCCGGCCTGGGGGGCTCGGGTGGGTGCTGGCAAGCCCCCCAGGCCGGCTGCAACCTTTTAAAACACGCGCGCCGCTTCGCAGCTGTCTCCTGAAGCCGAACGCTAACTTCCGCGTTCGGCTTCAGGAGACAGCTGCGAAGCGGCGCGGGTGTTTTAAAATGTCACAGCCGGCCTGGGGGGCTCGGGGGGAAGCCCCCGAGCCCCCCAGGCCGGCTGCCACGTTTTAAAACACGCGCGCCGCTTCGCAGCTGTCTCTTGAAGCCGAACGCTAACTTCCGCGTTCGGCGGCAGCGGGTTTTTTTGTTGTTGCACGGATTAATTGACTTTACATTGTTTCCTATGGGAAACAATGTTTCGTCATACGAGCGTTCCGACTTACGAGCCTCCTTCCGGAACCAATTAGTCTTGTAAGTCGGGGTTCTACTGTATTTTAAACTGTAAATTATTAGATTTTTTAATAAACTGTTTTTATTGTGTTGTGAGCCGCCCCGAGTCTGCGAAGAGGGGCGGCATACAAATCTAATTAATAATAATAATAATAATAATAATAATAATAATAATAATAATAATAATAATAATATGTGCGTGCTGTTGTGCATGCGTGTGCCCACACCCATAATTCAATGCCGGGGTAGTGGTGAAATCAGCTTCCCCTGCCCCTCGAAGGCTGGAAATGGCCTGTTTCCCAGCCTTTGGTGGACCCAGTAGGTTTGTGTTTCATCCTCCCCAGGCTTCAAAGACTTCCCTGGAGTGGGGCGGGGAGAGTAAAAAGCCCTCCGCCGTCCCCCTGGGGGCTCTCTGGAAGCCAAAAACACCCTTCCCAGAGCCTCTGTGCAAGCCAAAAATCAGCTGGCTGGCACACTACTGCCCTATATTTCTGACAGATGGCAGTCCTGTCTCTTCCCGAAATCCTCCCACAACTTCCGTTCCATGGGTTGATTGTTCTCACTGTCAGAAAGTTCCTCCTTATTTCCAGGTTGAACCTCTCTTTGATCACAGGGATGGTCAGCTGGGATGATGGAGCTATGGGGCGCAGGGGCAGATAGGCAGGTAGGGGGAGTTTGAAGGGCCTATGCAATTGTGTGGGCAAGCTTCCTAGTAGATATTTTGATCGTGTGACTGGGAGGCGAGGGGCACAACAACAGGTCATAACTTCAGAGACCAGTCCTACATCATTTGGAGTTAAAAGACTTTGACCTGCCACAGTAGAAGAGGTCGGGACTGCTGTCAGCCTGGATAGCTTCAAGGCAGGATTAGACAGATTCATGGATGCCAAGTGTATCGGTGGTTATTGAAACGGATGTCCATGTGCCGCCTCTATGTTGGTTGAGGCAGGCAGGGGTCCCTTGAGTACCATTTCTTGGGGGTCAAGGGAAAGGGAGGGTCTTGCCTTCTCTTTCTGCTCAAGCTCCCCATGGACAATTGGTGGGACACAGAACGCTGGACTCGATGGGCTTTGGCCTGATTCAGCAGGGCTCCTCTTATGTTCTTAATAGTACCATGGAAAATGGGAAGGGTAGCTGCATGAGAGGGAAAGTTACTAGCCACAACAAATTCCTTTCTTGGAGTCCAAGGTCATCCTTTGTTCTGCACCAGTAGATGTAAGGAGGAGTAATCCCTGCACTCATGATGCATTTGTGGGTGTGGGGATAGGGGGGATGAACCTTAAACTGGGTGAGGTACTGGAAGGAAGTTAGTGTCAGGAGGGCAACGGCGTGATGAACATGGCTCTTTTAATAAATCGAATCTTGGATGAGAGTTTTGGATTGAAATCCGATTCATTTCTCAGATGCTATTTGGGGCGCTGATATCTTCAGCGCCACCATGATTTCAAAAACGTATCTGAACAAAATGGCCATAAGTTGGAAGACTGCCTGTATTTTGAAGCTATTAGTGAACAGAGGAGCAGATTGAGTTTCCCCTGGCTCTTTGGGGTCATTCTTGTGGCATTCTGTTCCCTAACGTTCTTCTCAACAGATCTTCATAAGGGCCTGGCCTCCCTAGCCACCGCAACGCTGGAATCCATCGTGCAGGAAAGGTACGACGAGGTCCATTCTAACCGATCTTTCCACACTGGAAGGTTCTGTGCGCGAGGTTATTTTGTTTTTTCTTTTGCTGTTTGATTCAATTTTCTCAGAATAGACTTTCTTTCCCCTCCTAATACCCTGTTTCCCCCCTGAAAATAAGACCCAACCAGAAAATAAGCCCTAGCGCGAATTTTTCAGGATGCTGGTAATGTAAGTCCAACCCCCAAAATAAGTCCCAGTTAAGACCATCAGCCAGATGGATGCATTTAATAATAGTAAATGATTTAGCTTTACTAGATAAATGGTCAAAGCAATGGAAACTGCAGTTTAATGTTTCCAAATGTAAAATAATGCACTTGGGGAAAAGGAATCCTCAATCCGAGTATTGTATTGGCAGTTCTGTGTTAGCAAATACTTCAGAAGAAAAGGATTTAGGGGTAGTGATTTCTGACAGTCTCAAAATGGGTGAGCAGTGTGGTCGGGCGGTAGGAAAAGCAAGTAGGATGCTTGGCTGCATAGCTAGAGGTATAACAAGCAGGAAGAGGGAGATTATGATCCCGCTATATAGAATGCTGGTGAGACCACATTTGGAATACTGTGTTCAGTTCTGGAGACCTCACCTACAAAAAGATATTGACAAAATTGAACGGGTCCAAAGACGGGCTACAAGAATGGCGGAAGGTCTTAAGCATAAAACGTATCAGGAAAGACTTAATGAACTCAATCTGTATAGTTTGGAGGACAGAAGGAAAAGGGGGGACATGATCGAAACATTTAAATATATTAAAGGGTTAAATAGTCTTCGGAGAGGGGCGGCATACAAATCGAATAAATAATAATAATAATAATAATAATAAGGTCCAGGAGGGAAGTGTTTTTAATAGGAAAGTGAACACAAGAACAAGGGGACACAATCTGAAGTTAGTTGGGGGAAAGATCAAAGGCAACATGAGAAAATATTATTTTACTGAAAGAGTAGTAGATGCTTCCAGCAGACATGGTAGATAAATCCACAGTAACTGAATTTAAACATGCCTGGGATAAACATATATCCATCCTAAGATAAAATACAGAAAATAATATAAGGGCAGACTAGATGGACCATGAGGTCTTTTTCTGCCGTCAGACTTCTATGTTTCTATGTTTCTAATACCCTGTTTTCCCCCTGAAAAATAAGACTCAACCAGAATATAAGCCCTAGCGCGAATTTTTCAGAATGCTGGTAATGTAAGTCCAACCCCCAAAATAAGTCCCAGTTAAGACCATCAGCTAGATGGATGCATTTAATAATAGTAAATGATTTAGCTTTACTAGATAAATGGTCAAAGCAATGGAAACTGCAGTTTAATGTTTCCAAATGTAAAATAATGCACTTGGGGAAAAGGAATCCTCAATCTGAGTATTATATTGGCAAAACCCAAGTTATAAAATCAAAATATAAAATCCATTACCTTTTCCACTGCCCTACTCAGCTCTTCTTCACTTCCCTCCTGGATACAGATTTGGATCTCGTTGTGCCCGCATCTTCCGTCTTTTATTACGAAAGAGGCACCTGGAGCAGAAGCAGATCGAGGACTTCGCCATGATCCCGGCCAAAGAAGCCAAAGAAATGATGTACAAAATGTTGTCGGCCAATATCGTCGCTCTGCAGGTACTGGCTCTCCCTATATCGCCCATCGCGAAGGCCAAGCTGCAAATAATGGTCTGGAAATTGAGGTGACCTGCCAAGCGAGGCAGTGATGGGATTGATTGGAAACCGCCTAAGGTTGGAAATCTGGGTCATTAGACCAGAGTACCTCCGGAACCACCTGCTACCGCACGAATCCCAGCGGCCGCTAAGGTCCCACAGAGTTGGCCTTCTCCGGGTCCTGTCAACTTAACAATGTCGTCTGGCGGGCCCCAGAGGAAAAGCCTTCTCTGTGGTGGCCCCGGCCCTCTGGAATTAACTCCCCCCGGAGATTAGAACAGCCCCCACCCTCCTTGTCTTCCGTAAACTACTTAAGACCCATCTATACCGCCAGGCATGGGGGATTTGAGACACCTTTCCCCCAGGCTCTTTATAATTTATATTTGGTATGTATGTGCTGTTTGGTTTTTAATTATGGTAGGGTTTTTAGTTATTTTTAATATTAGATTTGTGCCATTATAATATTGTTTTTATTGTTGTTGTGAGCCGCCCCGAGTCTTCGGAGAGGGGCGGCATACAAATCTAATAAATTGGATTGAGTTGAATTGAATTTTACCCACCTTGGAAGGACAGAAGGCTGAGTCAGCCTTCAGCTGGTTAGAATCGAACTCCTGACTTGTGGGCAGTTTGCTTGCAGTTCTGCATTCTAACCACTGGGAAGGAAGGTGTCAGGCCCAAAGCCATTATGTGAAGTTAGAGGCTTTGGGCCTGCCACAGTTAGCAGCGATAGGGAGATGGTAGGGGTGTGTGTGTGTATGTGTGAGAGAGAGAGACAGACAGACAGACAGAGAGATTGATAACCATCACACATTCCTTACACAGAGTCCAAGGTCAACTGAACAAATGAAGAAGCCAGTGAATCCCTGCACAGGATTTATTTATTTATTTATTCATTCATTCATTCATTCATTCATTCATTTATCAGATTTGTATGCCGCCCCTCTCCGTAGACTCAGAGCGACTAACAACAATAATAAAAACAGCATATAACAAATCTAATATTTAAATTACTAAAAAACCCTATTAAAAACCAATCATGCATACAGACATATCATGCATAAATTGTATAGGCCTAGGGGGAAGGTATATCTCAATTCCCCCATGCCTGACGACAGAGGTGGGTTTTAAGGAGCTTACGAAAGGCGAGGAGGGTGGGGGCAATTCTGATCTCTGGGGGGGAGCTGGCTCCAGAGGGCCGGGGCGGCCACAGAGAAGGCTCTTCCCCTGGGCCCCGCCAAACGACATTGTTTAGTTGACGGGACCCGGAGAAGGCCAACTCTGTGGGACCTAACTGGTCGCTGGGATTGGTGCGGCAGAAGGCGGTTCCGGAGATATTCTGGTCCGATGCCACGTGATTGCACTTGTGGGTGTCGGGATGTCAGATGAACCTTAACCTGGATGGGGAACTGAAGATAATTTAGTGTTGGAATGACGGCGGCGAATCCAACATGGCGAAGCTAATAAATCGAACCTTGTGTGAGAGCACAGGAGTGGAATGTGATTTATTTCTCAGATGCTATTTGGTTCGTTGACAGAAGGAAGGGCAATAGCAAGAGCACATTGGTTCAGGGTGGGGAATTTGTAGTGGGTGTGACATTTTATTCTATTTTTTATTCTATTTTTAAATTTTATGTATGGTGGGACTGGTCTCTGGGTGTCACACGACTTTTGTTGCCAATGACAATTTGTTGTTTTGACAATGACAATAAATATTATTATTATTATTATTATTATTATTATTAACTGGATTTGTATGCTGCCCATCTCCGAGGACTCGGGGTGGCTCACCACATATCAAAAAACAGTATACAATATAAATATCTAAGATCCAATTAATATAACTAACTACTATATTCTAAAAACGCCGGAACATTAAAAATTATTCATTCACATTGGAACAACCAGAATACATCACACTCGTCGGTCAGAGGCTAGGATCTAGTGACCCCAAGCCTGTTGGCATAGATGAGTTTTCAGGTTCTTACAAAAAGCGAGGAAGGCGGGGACAGCACGAATCTCTGGGTGGAGTTGATTCCAGAGGGCCGGGCCCCTCACAGAGAAGGCTCTCCCCCTAGGTCCTGCCAAGCAACATTGTCTAGTTGACGGGACCTGGAGAAGGCCAACACTGCGGGACGTAGACTTATATACCACTTCACAGTGCTTTCCAACCCTCTCTAAGCAGTTTATACAATCAGCAAATCACCCCAACAATCTGGGTCCTCATTTTTCTGACCTCGGAAGGATGGAAGGCTGAGTCAACCTTGAGGTGATCAGGATCGAGCTCCAGGCTGTGGGCAGAGTGGGCTTGCAATCCTGCATTTTTAACTACTGCGCCGCCGCCACTTGTTATAAATGTCCATTTTTGTAAGTTTGAACAGTCACTAGATGAACCGTTGTAAGTCAAGGACTATCTGTAGTGATGTATCGATATCAGCAAAATTTAATCTCTTATCTGCCTTTCCTCCCCCTCCCCCCCCGAACATAGGAAATCCCCAAAACTCCAGATCATGCACCATCCCGGACGTTCTACTTGTACACAGTCAATACTCTCTCGTCCGCCCGGTTGCTGCTCCAGCGCTGTTACAAGGTTTGCATCCCGCTGTCCCTCTCTGAAACGTCTCTTAAGCCAGATTGCACTCACGGCATCCTCTGTGTTTCCCTCCCTTTCAGTGTGTGGCCAACCTGATAGAACGGCGACTACACGAGACCAAGGAGAACCGGTGAGTTGGGAGGAGGCCTGGGGGCGTAAATTCAGCCCTTTGAAACCGAGTCTGTGTGATGATGGTTGAAACCTCCCTACATAAGTGGGGCAGAGAGTTGGGGACAGCTGGCACGCTTTCCTTTATACTGTGTTTCCCTGAAAATAAGCCCTTCCCCAAAAATAAGCCCTTCCAAGCCCTTCCCCTGAAAATAAAACCTTCCCTGAAAATAATCCCTCCCCCGTAAATAATCCCTTCCCCAAAAATAAAACCTTCCTCGAAAATAAGCCCTCCCTCGAAAATAAATCCTTCCCAAAAATAAGCCTTCCCCTGAAAATAATCCCTACTCCAAAAATAAGCCCTTCCTCGAAAATAAACTCTTCTGAAAACCCTCCCCCTAAAATAAACCTTTCCCTGAAAATAATCCCTCCTCCGTAAATAAGCCCTTCCCCAAAATAAAACCTTCCTCAAAAATAAGCCCTTCCCAAAAATAAATCATTCCCCAAAAATAATCCCTCCTCTGAAAATAATCCCTACTCCAAAAATAAATCCTTCCCCGGAAATAAACCCTCTTCTAAAAACCCTCCTCCTAAAATAAACCTTTCCCCCAAAATAATCCCTACTCTGAAAATAAACCCTTCCCCGAAAATAATATCTCCTTGAAAATAAACCCTTCCCCGAAAATAATATCTGCTTGAAAACAAACCCTTCCCCGAAAATAATATCTGCTTGAAAATAAACCCTTCCCCGAAAATAATATCTCCTTGAAAATAAACCCTTCCCCGAAAATAATATCTCCTTGAAAATAAACCCTTCCCCGAAAATAATATCTCCTTGAAAATAAACCCTTCCCCGAAAATAATATCTCCTTGAAAATAAACCCTTCCCCGAAAATAATATCTCCTTGAAAATAAACCCTTCCCCGAAAATAATATCTCCTTGAAAATAAACCCTTCCCCGAAAATAATATCTCCTTGAAAATAAGCCCTTCCCTGAAAATAATATCTCCTTGAAAATAAACCCTTCCCCGAAAATAATCCGTACTCCGTCTTGCTCCATGCACCCCAAAATAATAAGACCTCCCCCAAAATAAAGCAAAATGCTTATTTTGGGGTTCACAAATACAGTGTTCCCTCGATTTTCGCGGTTTCGAACTTCGCGAAAAGTCTATACCACAGTTTTTCAAAAATATTAATTAAAAAATACATTGCGGGTTTTTTCCCTACACCACGGGTTTTTCCCACCTGATGACGTCATATGTCATCGCCAAACGTTCGTCTGCCTTTAATAAATATTTTTTAAAATAAACTTTAATAAATAAACATGGTGAGTAATAATCTGAATGGTTGCTAAAGGAATGGAAAATTGTAATTTAGGGGTTTAAAGTGTTAAGGGAAGGCTTGTGATACTATTCATAGCCAAAAATAGTGTATTTACTTCCGCATCTCTGCTTCGCGGAAATTCGACTTTCACGGGCGGTCTCGGAACGCAACCCCCGTGAAAAGCCAGGGAACACTGTATATAAGACAAGGGGTCTTATTTTCAAGGAAACATGGTAACTGCGTCTGGGGATCTCATTATCTTTTTTTTTTTTAAGGTAATCTTTATTTCTTTATATATAAAATACAAAGGAAAAAGGGAAATAGGAAATTAGGGGGGCGAGAAAGAGAGGGGAAAAGTCTGCGGAGAGGGGCGGCATACAAATCTAAATAATAAATAAAATAAATAAATAAAATGTGAGGTACGAGGGGGGGGGGGAACGAAAAAAGGATTTTCGACTCTTTTTAGCACAGTACAAGGGAGAAACACTCCAGCCTCCACTTTTTGTTTTTACCCATTAGTATATAACTAGCTGTTTCTATGACGACAAATCTATGCGATTAACAAAAAAGCAAAGTCAAAGTTCTTCGTGAAATGTTTTGTATCTCTGGAGCATCTGCTGAAATCGCCTTCAGTGGTGATACGGGTGGTTTAGAGGTGGAGCTCTCGCTTCACAATCGGGAGGCTGTGAGTTCAATCCTGTGTAGAGGCCGATATGTCTCTTTCTCGGGGCGCAATGAGAATAGATCTGCGGCAAACAAAAGGACTTAACCTGTATTAAAATTCACTACAACGCAAGCAAAGGTAACTAGTGCTTTAGACTTTAAGGGAGCTGACTACAACAAGCTAAGAGAATGACTAGGAAGAATTCCGTGGCTGGAAAACGCAGAGGGGAAAAACAGGACAGGATGCTTGGGATACTCTGAAAAGCCAGATAATAAAAGCCCAGACAAAAACAATACCCCAGAGAAAGAAAAACGAGAGATTCCAGGCAAGATCGGCAGGGCTGCACAAAGAGCTCTCTTGTGTATATGTTTTATGTTCTAATTGGATTACTATTTATTGTGTTTATTTTACTATTGTGAGCCACCCTGAGTCCTCAAGACGGATGCCCTATAAATCGAATAAAAGAACTAACTAACCAACCTATTTTTCGGAGTATAAGAGGCACCTTAGTTTTTTGGGAGGAAAATAGGGGAAAAGAATCTGCTTACCAGGTATTCATCTGGCTGGCGTCCTTAGTCTGGTCAGCTTCAGCACATTATTTTATACCCCGGTTAGGGCTTTAAAAAAAACTTATTCTGAGAGAGTAACAATGAAAGAGCTTGCAAGCTGGGAACATCATTAGCACCTGGTTAAGACTGGAAAGAAACTTACTTGGAGCAAGTTAGAGCAATGAAAAGAAAACATGTAAAGACTTGGAGGTTAGAAAACATTCTTGACAGAGAGTAACAATGAAAGAGCTTGCAAGCAGGTAAGCGCTGGGAACATCAATAGCACCTGGTTAAGGCTGGAAAGAAACTTACTTGGAGCAAGCTAGAGCAATGAAAAGAAAACGTGCAAAGACTTAGAGCTTAGGAAACATTCTTGACAGAGAGTAACAATGAAAGAGCTTGCAAGCAGGTAAGCGCTGGGAACATCATTAGCACCTGGTTAAGACTGGAAAAGAAACATACAGTGGTACCTCATCATACGAACTTAATTGGTTCCAGGAGGAGGTTCGTAAGGTGAAAAGTTCGTAAGATGAAACAATGTTTCCCATAGGAATCAATGTAAAAGCGAGTAATGGGTGCAAATCCTTCAGGAAAATCCCAAACTTTAGAAGAGGCGAACAGAGGGCAGGGAGGAGCAGCGAAAGGGGGCGGGTGGAAGAAGCAAGGCTAGGCTAAAGGGTGAGTGGGAAGGAAGAAAGGCAAGGGGGGCGCCCCTCCCTTTTCTTTCTTCAAAAGACACCGTTTCAGTGCCTTTGCAAGCACGTTGTTCTCTGCAAAATCTTTCCTCCAAGCTGCCCCTCCCTTTTCTTTCTTAAAAAGACACCGTTTCAGTGCCTTTGCAAGCACGTTGTTCTCTGCAAAATCTTTCCTCCCCCAAGCTGCCCCTCCCTTTTCTTTCTTCAAAAGACACCGTTTCAGTGCCTTTGCAAGCACCTTGTTCTCTGCAAAATCTTTCCTCCCCCAAGCAGCCCCTCCCTTTTCTTTCTTAAAAAGACACCGTTTCAGTGCCTTTGCAAGCACGTTGTTCTCTGCAAAATCTTTCCTCCCCCAAGCTGCCCCTCCCTTTTCTTTCTTAAAAAGACACCCTTTCAGTGCCTTTGCAAGCACGTTGTTCTCTGCAAAATCTTTCCTACTCCAAGCAGCCCCTCCCTTTTCTTTCTTCAAAAAAGGGGGGGAAAAGAAACCCCTTCATTCCAGCAGCAGCTGCTTGGGTTTGTAAGGTGGAAATAGTTTGGAAGAAGAGGCAAAAAAATCTTAAACACCGGGTTCGTATCTTGAAAAGTTCGTTAGAAGAGGTGTTCATAAGATGAGGTACCACTGTACTTGGAGCAAGCTAGAGCAATGGAAAAAGCCCTGCAAAGACTTAGGGTTTGGGAAACATTCTTTGCAAAGAGTAACAATGAAAGAACCTGCAAGGTAAGAGCTGGGAAGGTCGTTAGCACCTAGTTAAGGCTGGGGAAAAAAGCTTTGAAAAAAGCTACATTCAGAGTATAAGATGCACTTGAATTTTCAGCCTCTTAGGGAGGAAAAAGGTGCGTCATACTCCGAAAAATACGGTAGCTAACTAAATAAATAAATAAGTTGAGGGGCCAACAAGACAAGTACATATAGTCCTTGACTTACGACCACATTTTTGTGGGTTAAGTGAGAAATTCATTCAATGGCGGCATCTGCTGAAGTCACCCGGTCTTTGGCCTCGCGGTCTCTGTGATTCAGGCGAGGCCACCAGGCCCTCTGACCGTGGCCTTCCTCCCGGGGCAGGCGTCTGCTGGAGAAGAGCCAGCGGGTGGAGGCCATCCTCGCCTCGGTCCAGGCCACGGGGGCTGAGGACACACAGCTGCAGGAGATTGAGGAAATGATCACGGCCCCCGAACGGCAGCAGCTGGAGACCCTCAAACACAACGTCAACAAGTGAGTATGGCCCAGATGGGGGGGAGGTGGGACCAACTCAAGCCCCTTCCTCATCATGGCATCACCATCCTGGGATTCAGAAGCCAAAATTGAACGGATTCGATTCTTTGCAAGACACGTGAATATTGGAATACAATAAGGCAACGGAGGGAGGGAATACTGAAGATCAAATTAGATTTGAAACCAGAACGCCTTTTGTTTGGAATAACTATTGACAAATATGACAAAAATATGTAAGCTAATATTACATATGTTCACTGCGGTGAGGTTAAAATACTATCACGTGCAGAAATGGATAGACTAATATTAGAGTCGAAAGATAAAACTGAAACAGACTCATTTCAAAACCCGGGACAAACTATATCGTTGGTGGATTGGGAATTAGTGGAAAAGTTGGAGAATTAATAAGGAGAGAAGCAACCTGGAATGTGTTCTGCCGGCATGTTTCAACCCCCCGTAATTACAGGGTAATTAGTCCAGGAAGACACACACCACAGGATAAAAGGAAAACCCAAAAGTTTTTATAAACAGAAAAACAGAAACAGCTCCCTTTTTAAATGTCAAAGGGATTTTCTGGTACACACAAGGCACAGGTGAAATGCAATCCAATTGCTCACCCAATAACTGGGAGATTGAGTCCAATTCTAAAGTCCAGAGAGTCCACACACAATCTTGAACAGCACAAAAACCACGATCTTGACGAAACAATGAATCAGATAAACTGCCATGAGGCTAAAACACCAAGTTGCACTTTTATCTGTAGCACTAATTACAGCAGCCCCACCCAACCACAGGTGGCCTCATTTTCTCTTGTAATAATCCTTCAGTTGTTGTCTCCTATGCATCACTCTACGCATGCGTGGATGTGTCATTAATTCTTGTTTAGAATCCAAGGATGATACAGATGATTGATCTCCCCCTGGGCTGTCTGCCAAACTCCCCTCTTCCCTGTCACTCACGCTTCCTTGGTCAGAGGAGGCTTCGTCGGCAGATTCCATTGGGAGCAAAACAGGCCTGCGGCATGTGGATGTCTCCCCCACATCCACCTCCACATTCCTTGGGGCAGGAGCTGGGCCAGAGCTAACCACAACAGAATGAAAGAGAAATTTTCTAACAGTGAAAACAATTAACCAGTGGAACAGCTTGCCACCAGAAACTATATGTCTCCGACTACAGATTAACAGATCTAGAAGTTTGCGGAGAGGGGCGGCATATAAATCCAATAAATCTAATCTAATCTAATGTAGAAGAGACCTTGGAGGTCATCTAGTGCAACCCACTACCCAAGCAGGAGACCCTGCACTATTTCTGTCCAGTCTCTTCTTGAAAGCCTCCAGCGATGAAGCTCCTACAACTTCCGAAGGCAACTTCTGTTCCCTGGGTTGATTGTTCTCCCTGTCAGAAAATTCCTCTTTATTTCCAGGTTGAATCTCTCCTTGGTCAGCTTCCATCCATTGTTCCTTGTCTGGTCTTTGGGTGCTTTGGAGAATAGCTTGACCCCTTCCTCCTCTCTGTGGCAGCCCCTCAAATATTGGAAGATGCTCTCATGTCTCCCCTGGTCCTTCTCTTCCCTAGACCAACCATGCCCAGTTCCTGCAACCATTCATCATCTGTTTTTGTCTCCAGTCTGTTAATCCTCCTGGTTGCTCTTCTCTGCACTTTTTCTAGAGTCTCAACATCTTTTTTTATAGTGTGGTGACCAACACTGGATGCAGGATTCTAGGTGTAGTCTTACTAAGGCTTCACAGAGTGGTATTAGTACCTCTCTTGATCTTAATTGTATGCCGCCCCGAGTCTGCGGAGAGGGGCGGCATACAAATCTGATTAAACTTAAACTTAAACTTAATTGTATTTTTTTTTTCTATTCAAGGCTCGATGCCAGTGAAAATCAAGTGGACGAAACCATCTTTATTTTGGAATTGTACATCAACAGCACCGTCAGGCACTGAGCCATTGGCTGCAGCTCTGGTTTTCAAAATCTGATTTGATTTGTTTTCATATAAAGAAGATTTTAAAATAAATAAACCCTGCCTTCATGCGGTGGTAATTTTTCGATGAAGGAAATGTGTGTATTGAGAGTCCTTGCAGATTAACCAGAGTTGGGAGGGACCCTGTAGGTCATCTAGTCCAACCCCTTCCCCCCAAGCCTGAGACCTAACATCTGACCTCTTAATGACTTGGAAAAAGTAATTTATAACCCGTTACTTGCATTTATAACTGTGATCACAGGCTTCCTCTTTGAGGGATGGCAATGGCTCATGAGCAAAAGACTCTATACCATTTCGGTGGCTGTCCTGTCCTTTCTTGAAAGCCTCCAGTGATAAAGGATCCACAACTTCTGAAGGCAAACCATTCCACTGGTTGATTGTTCTCATCATTAGGAAATTTCTCCTTCATTTCAGGTTTCTATTCTCCTTGTTTAGTTTCCACCCATTGCTTCTTGTCCTGTGCTCAGGTGCTTTGGAGAATAGTTTGACTCCCTCTTCTTTGTAGCAACCCCTGAAGACTGCTATCATGTCTCCCCTGGTCCTTCTTTTCATTATTCCCAGTTCCTGCAACTGTTCTTCATATGTTTTAATCTCCGGGCCTTTAATAATAATAATAATAATAATAATAATAATAATAATAATAATAATTTATTAGATTTGTATGCCGCCCCTCTCCGAAGACTCGGGGCAGCTCACAACAATAATAAAAAAACAATATTACAGTAGAACAAATCTAATATTAAAAAGAAAAGACATATAAAACCCCATCATTTAAAAACCATACAACACATACATACCAAACATAAAATATAAAAGCCTGGGGGAGGTGTCTCAGTTCCCCCATGCCTGGCGATATAGGTGGGTCTTGAGTAATTTGCGAAAGACAAGGAGGGTGGAGGCCATTCTAATCTCCGGGGGGAGTTGATTCCAGAGGGCTGGGGCCACCACAGAGATGGCTCTTCCCCTGGGGCCCGCCAAACGACATTGTTTAGTCGACGGACCCGGAGAAGGCCAACTCTGGGGGACATTATCAGCCGCTGGGATTCGTGCGGGGCTGCCACAGAGGAGGGGGTCACACTAATTTTCCAAAGCACCAGACAAGGAATAATGGATGTAAATTGAACAAGGAGAGATTCAACCTGGAAATAAGGAGGAATTTCCCGACAGGGAGAATAGTCAACCAGCGGAACAGAAGTTGCCTTCGGAAGTTGTGGGAGCTTCATCCCTGGAGGCTTTCAAGAAGAGACCGGACTGGCCATCTGTCAGAAATAGTGTAGGGTCTCCTGCTTGGATGGGGGGGGGGGGGGGGGGTTGGACTAGATGATCTCCAACTCTGTTAATCTGTAAACGGATTTTAATCATTGAACCAGTTGGACTGATCAATTGAGTGTCTGCCATAGAGACATGCAGGTGGCAAGCTGTTCCACCGGTTACTCGTTCTCCCTGTTAGGAAGTTTCTCTTTCATTCCAAGTTGCTTCTTGTTAGTACAAGGTACATGGTTGTTAGGGTTTGCCATTGTAAACTACCTAGTGTAGTCTCTTGTACTATCACTATAAATATTTTGGGCTGGTTCGCCATAAGAGGGCGCCAGTACTCCTTCCCTCAATGATGCTTTATCGCTCATTCGCTTTTGCTTTGCCTTGAGGGGGGAGTGTATTTGCTCAGTGCTTGTTATGGATTGTTTCTGTAAATAGTACTTATTAAGCATAACTAAGTCTGTGTCTTGTTTTTCTTTGGCTTTACCACACATTCTGTTAAAATTCTCTGCTCAGTGTATGTCAAAGGTCTCATAGCCTAGCTATACCGAGACATACCAACACTTCTCTTCTTGATTAATTTCCACATACTGTTTCTTGAATTCCCTTCTCCTGTGTCTTGAAATTCATCTTTGTGGTATTCAAGATAGAATACTGCTCTCTTGTCCACCTTAGTTCTTATTTTCTCTAGACTGGCTAAATCCAATTCATGCAACCCTTCTTCCTATGTTTTAGCCTCCGGGCCGTTAATCGTCTTAGTTGCTTTTCTCTGCTCTTGGGTTTTGCCTCATTTTATGACCTTTCTTGCCACTATTGTTAACCAAATCACTGCAGTTGCTAAGTTGGTAACACAGTTGTTAAGTAAATCTGGCTTCTCCATTGACTTTCTTTCTTTCTTTCTTTCTTTCTTTCTTTCTTTCTTTCTTTCTTTCTTTCTTTCTTTCTTTCTTTCTTTCTTTCTTTCTTTCTTTCTTTCTTTCTTTCTTTCTTGGATTTGTATGCCGCCCCTCTCCAGAGACTCGGGGCGGCTAACAGCAATAATAAAACAGTGTACAGTAATAATCCAATACTAAAAATGATTTAAAAACCCATTAATATAAAAAAACAAACATACATACAGACAGACAGACCATGCATAAAATTGTAAAGGCCTAGGGGGAAAGAGCATCTCAATTCCCCCATGCCTGACGGCAGAGGTGGGTTTTAAGGAGCTTACGAAAGGCAAGGAGGGTGGGGGCAATTCTAATCTCTGGGGGGAGTTGGTTCCAGAGGGCCAGGGCTGCCACAGAGAAGGCTCTTTCCCTGGGTCCTGCCAGACGACATTGTTTAGTTGACGGGACCCGGAGAAGGCCAACTCTGTGGGACCTAACTGGTTGCTGGGATTCGTGCGGCAGAAGGCGGTCCCTGAGATAATCTGGTCCGGTGCCATGAAGGGCTTTATAGGTCATAACCAACACTTTGAATTGTGATCGGAAACTAATCGGCAACCAATGCAGACTGCAGAGTGTTGGTGTAACATGGGCATATTTGGGAAAGCCCATGATTGCTCTCGCAGCTGCATTCTGCACGAAGTTTCCGAACACTTTTCAAAGGTAGCCCCATGTAGAGAGCGTTACAGTAGTTGAGCCTCGAGGTGATGAGGGCATGAGCGACTGTGAGCAGTGAGTCCCGGTCCAGACTTTGCTTGTTGGACGGTATCAGAAGCGGAATCACATGATCCAAGGCAGTGCAGCCATTGGAAATATTAACTACCGGTAGTTGCCAAATGTCCAAATATTGATCACATGAACAGCAGTCACAAATGTGAAAATGGCCATAGGTCACTTGCTGTTGTAACTTCTAACAATCACTAAATTAACCGTTGTAAGTCATGGGCCAACTACATTTATATGGAGTGGGGAAAAGTAACAACATTTTGATTCGAAAGAAAAGTCCCCTCACCTTGAATTGTATTATCACGTAATTCCTTGACATAATGACCCCAGTCGAGAAATTTCTTTTTTTAATGTTTATTTATTGACTTTTACAAAATAAAAGAAAAATTAATATCCATTTCAATGGTCTCTTACAGATCATAACCTGTTTCCATTACAATTCTTGTTTACAAGTCTTTATGCAATATATTCAATTTAAGAGAGTAAAGATAGGAAGGAAAAAAATATGTGTGCTGCTTCTCTCTGTCTCTGTCTCTATGTCTCTCTAAATATGTACAGTATATGTGTGTGTGTATTACATGTTTTTGCTGTTTTAATTACATGTTTTAATACATATAGAATATAGTTGTCGGCTATGAATAAATTAACTGCCTTGAAATGGCCCTGGGTTGGGCCTAGAGGCAAAAAGGAGCTGTGACGTTCCTTCAATATACCAGGGTAATCCGACAGAAAAAAACATATATTTTCACATTTGTGACTGCTGTTCAATATTCAGACATTTGCCCTCACCCTCCTTGCCTTTCACAAGCTCCTTAAAACCCACCTCTGTCGTCAGGCATGGGGGAATTGAAATTTTCCCTTGCCCCTAGGCTTATAGAATTTATACATGGTATGTTTGTATGTATGATTGGTTCTTTAAATTGGGGTTTTTTAGATTAATTTTAATATTAGATTTGTTCACATTGTCTTTTTTATTGTTGTTAGCGCCCCGAGACTTCGGAGAGGGGCGGCATACAAATCTAATAAAATAAATAAATAAACAAACAAACAAACAAATAAATAAATACATGCAAAAACTATGGCCAAAGGGAGAAAAAAAAGGCATGCAGAACCTGGAATATGCAAGCGCCTTAGAGGTCATCTAGTCTGACCCTTTGCTCAAGCCATCAAACTTACACCCGGCTGGAGGTCGGTCAAGATTCTTGATCCTCAGGAAATCAACTTAGTATTAGTATGCATGTTGTTGTGATTGGCTAAGTTATGGGTTTTTAATTAGAGTTTTACAGTTTTCTAGATTGTAAATTCGACTTCTTTGTACAGTATTGTTTTGTATTTACATTGTGGTTGTAAGCCGCCCTGAGTCCTTCGGGATTGGGTGGCGTAGAAGTCGAATTAAACAAACAAACAAACTTGAGCAGAAATTCGGCATCTTCTGCTGCGAAACAACTCGTGGGAAACGACTCCTTCCCGCAAAGAAAGTCGTCGTGAGCCGCTAGAGGGCGCTGTCTCCAAACCAGAGGAGAAAAGCTGTAGCGCCTGGGAACTACCGCTCGGCCGTGGCGAGGCGAGATTTCCTGGCCGGAGTGGCCGCTCGTCCTTCCAGCTTCCGAAGGGCCCCGGTCGGACCCGAGCATGCAGGCCGGCAGGCGGGTGGCGGTGCACGTCTGCAAAGGGGGCGGCTTCCCGCAACAGGCCCGCTTCGAGCAGGTAGCGGGGCGGGGAAGACGCGTGGGGGGGGGGGAGGTGCTCGGGGGAGGGAGAGCAACAAGATCACATCAAAGGTTCGTTCGGACCCCTTTATAATGCCTCGCTAAGACACACACGCACCCCTTGGAATATTAAAGTCTTGGAGAAGGAGAAGAAGAAAGTAGTCCTCACAGAGGGGTGGCATATTATTATTATTATTATTATTAACAACAACAACAATAATAATATAAGAAAGTAGTCCTCAGAGGGGCGGCATAGAAACATAGAAGTCTGAGGGCAGAAAAAGACCTCATGGTCCATCTAGTCTGCCCTTATACTATTTTCTGTGTTTTATCTTAGGATGGATCTATGTTTATCCCAGGCATGTTTAAATTCAGTTACTGTGGATTTATCTACCACGTCTGCTGGAAGTTTGTTCCAAGGATCTACTACTCTTTCAGTGAAATAATATTTTCTCATGTTGCTTTTGATCTTTCCCCCAACTAACTTCAGATTGTGTCCCCTTGTTCTTGTGTTCACTTTCCTATTAAAACACTTCCCTCCTGGACCTTATTTAACCCTAATAATAATAATAATAATAATAATAATAATAATAATAATAATATAAGAAAGTAGTCCTCAGAGAGGGGCAACATAATAATAATAATAATAATAATAATAATAATAATAATAATAATAATAATAATAATAAAAGAAAGTAGTCCTCAGAGAAGGGGCGGCATAATAATAATAATATAAGAAAGTAGTCCCCAGAGGGGCAGCATATTATTATTGTTATTATTATTATTATTATTATTATTATTATTAATAATAATAATAATAAAAGAAAGTAGTCCTCAGAGAGGGGCAGCATAATAATAATAATAATAATAATAATAATATAAGAAAGTAGTCCTCGGAGAGGGGTGGCATATTAATAATATTAATAATAATAATAAAAGAAAGTAGTCCTCAGAGAGGGGCAGCATAATAATAATAATAATAATAATAATAATAATAATAATAATAATATAAGAAAGTAGTCCTCGAATCCATAGTACACCCAAATCTTAAAGGAAAAGGTAAGATTTGGAAATATAGTGATCTGTTAAATAATCAATTAAAATTAAGAACAAAACAAGAGTTATACGAGCTAGGTATAGATTTAGATTGGTGGCATTATATGCAGATTAGTTCTAGATATCAAATAGACGTAAAGACTTACATTTTTAAAAAAGAAAATAATGTATTGGGCAAATTATTATTCCAAAATCAAACAAAGACAATTGGAAATGTTTATAAATATTTACTAAATCATAGAACGATAGGTTGGATATTGAAAGATAATATGATCAGTTGGTGCAAAAATTTTGGCAAAGAGATTGATTTAGATACTTGGGAAAAGATATGGACCTATAATTGGAAAATAACAAAATCAATCTCTTTCAAAGAAAATCAAATTAAGATGTTTTATAGATGGCACCTTCCACCATATAGAATCTCTAAAATGTTTCCTTCGGTATCGCCCATTTGTTAGAAATGCAAAAAAGAAGTTGGTACATATTACCATGCATGGTGGACCTGTCCGGAGACAAAAATATTTTGGAATAAAGTAGAGAATTGGATAAATGAAATAACAAAGGAGAAGATTAAAAAATCTCCTGAATTTTTTCTATTGGGTATTTCAAATATAAAGTATAAAAAAGAAATTTACTATTTAATAATACATATATTGACCGCGGCACGAATAACATTCGCGCAGAAATGGAAAGAAAAGACGATACCGAAAGACTCTGAGGTGTTTAAAAAAATCATAGAGTGTGCAGAACTAGATATGATGACTAAAAGGTTGAACAATCAAACTGAAACAGAATTTTATAAAATTTGGGATAAAGTATATGATTGGTGGAATGTTAAAAATAGTATTAAAAATTAAACATATAAGAATAAATGATTACTTAAAAATTATAAGATAGAATTATATAGTTTATATAGTTCATATTATAACTAACCCAGAAGTGTTTAATATTATTTTCTTTTTGTATTACTAATAATTTGTTTATTGCTTTTTGATATATATATACATATAAGTATATTATTATTATTTTTTGTTCAAAAATATATATATATAAAGAAACTCAATCAATAATCTTAATTTTAAAAAAATCTATAATTAAATTTAATGATAATGTAATCTTCAAGTGTGGCTTTTCTGCTTAGATCTTGTAACAGTTAGAGCTTTTTATATTTTGTATTAGTTAGACTTCTATGATAAGTGGAGCAACAGTAGCTCCTTAAATGTTCAATGTTGTATGTCTTTGTTCGTTTTACTTTGAAAATAATAAAAAATATTTTTTTTAAAAAGAAAGTAGTCCTCGGAGAGGGGTGGCATATTAATAATATTAATAATAATAATAAAAGAAAGTAGTCCTCAGAGAGGGGCGGCATATTAATAATACAGTGATCCCCCGCTCGTTGCGAGGGTTCCGTTCCAGGACCCCCCGCAACGAGTGGGTTTTCGCGAAGTAGCGCTGCGGAAGTAAAAACACCATCTGCGCATGTGCAGATGGTGTTTTTACTCCCACAGCGCTAGCGAGGAGCCGAAGATTGGGGGGGGGGCGCGGCTGTTTGCCGCCGGCATGGAGGGGCTTCCTAGCAGCCCCCCCAAACCCGGGTTGGGGGTCCGGGGGGCGCTGGCTCTCGCCGCTTTCGAGCTGAATCCGGGAGCGAACTCGCTCCCGGGACTCAGCTGGAAAGCGCCGAGAACGAAAGGCAAGGAACGGCTTTTCCACGCCGTTCATTCTCGCCGCTTTCGAGCTGAATCCGGGAGCGAACTCGCTCCCGGACTCAGCTGGAAAGCGCCGAGAACGAAAGGCAAGGAACGGCTTTTCCACGCCGTTCATTCTCGCCGCTTTCGAGCTGAATCCGGGAGCGAACTCGCTCCCGGACTCAGCTGGAAAGCGCCGAGAACGAAAGGCAAGGAACGGCTTTTCCACGCCGTTCATTCTCGCCGCTGTCGAGCTGAATCCGGGAGCGAACTCGCTCCCGGACTCAGCTCGAAAGCGCCGAGAAGGAAAGGCAAGGAACGGCTTTTCCACCCCGTTCATTCTCGCCGCTTTTGAGCTGAATCCGGGAGCGAACTCGCTCCCGGACTCAGCTCGAAAGCGCCGAGAATGAACGGCGTGGGCGGGCGAAGGGCGGGCGGCAGCGAGGAGTTTGCGTGGGCGGTGGGGAAACTCCTCGCTGACGCCAGCAAGAGGGGGAAGACCTCAGGGAAGCCGCCCAGCAGCTGATCTCCCGGTTGCCATCTACGCATGCGTGCCCACGGGCACGCATGCGTAGATGGTATTTTGACTTCCGGGTTGAAAAATAGCGAAGTACCCTGTTCGCAATGGTTGGGGACGCAATAAACGGGGGATCACTGTAATATTAATAATAATAATAATTTTAAAAAAAGAAAGTAGTCCTCGGAGAGGGACGGCATATAAGAAGAGGAGAAGGAGAGGAGAAGATCTGAAAATCGAGCTGCAACGACTGGCATAAGCCAGTGAAAGTGGTCCCAGTGGTCCTTGGCATGCTGGGCGCAGTGCTAAAAGATCTCAGCGGATATTTGAAAACCATCAAAATTGACAAAATCTCCATCTGTCAACTGCAAAAAAGGCCACTTTACTGAGGTCGGCACAAATAATTAGCCACTACCTCACACAGTCCTAGGTGCTTGGGAAGTGCCCGACTGGTGATGAAATACAAAATCCAGCATAGTGATCTCATTTGCTGTGTTGTATTGACAACAACAACAACAACAACAACAACAACAACAACAATAATAATAATAATATAATACAAAATCCAGCATACCAATCTCATTTGCTTTTTTGCTCATTTGTTTTTTGTGAATAAAATAAACACAACAACAACAGAGTTGAAAGGGACCTTGGAGGTCTTCTAGTCCAACCCCCTTCTTAGGCAGGAAACCTTACATCAGTTCAGACAAAATGGTTATCCAACATCTTGAAAACCACCAGTGTTGGAACATTCACAACTTCTAGAGGCAAGCAGTTCCACGGATTAATTATTCTAACTGTCAGGAAGTTTCTCCTTAGTTCTAAGTTGCTTCTCTCCTTGTTTAGTTTCCACCCATTGCTTCTTTTTTAGGTGTGTGTGTGTATTTTTTTAAAAAAAATTCTCCACTCATAAACACGTACCATGTCATATACCTTCAATCTTCAATAGACTACAATAATTATCCATTTATTTTTGGTATTTATCATGCAACAAGTGCTGCCTCCTTTTCTTTTATCACCTGGATAGTCAACTATAAAATTTTCCAATATCCTTATTTACCACTCTCTTAGCTAATACATCTCATCAACTGCTTTTACTCATCTTATACGTTTAGGCCAAAGTACTTATTTTCAATTTTCATACATCTTTCTTTATTTCATATATATCTCTTAACCCTTATCTTATATTAATTGCCCCTTTCAAAGAAAAAAAACCCAAATTACTTATTCTTAAACATTAATGATCATATCAACTAAATCTTTCAAGTTATAATCATGACAGTAACATTACCAGGAAATAAAAACCAAGCTGTATCAATTCCATAGACATTAAAATTTAAATTTCTATCATTACATACTCATAACACAATCAACTTAAAATCACATCATTTATTTCATAATTAAAATATAATATGCAGGTATCAATCCACCTAATCAGTACAAATTTCTTTTCTTCAAAAATTGAATTAAAAATTCAGTCCAACCCCCCATTGCTATTTGTTCTAGCCTCAGGTGCTTTGGAGCAGTGTTTTTCAACCAGTGTGCCACGGCACACTAGTGTGCCGCGAGACATGGTCAGGTGTGCCGCGAAGCTCAGAGAGAAAGAAAGCAAGAGAGAGAGAGAGAAAGAGAGAAAGAAAGCAAGAGTGAGAGAAAAAAAGAGAAAGAAAGCAGGAGAAAAAGAGAAAGAGAACAAGAGAGAGAGAAAGAAGGCAAGAGAGAAAGAGAACAAAAGAAAGAGAAAGAGAGAGACAGACAGAGAAAGAGGGAGGGAAGGAGGTAGAGAAAGACATAGAGGGAGGTAGGGAGGGAGAGAGAAAGAGCAAAAAAGAGAGGAAGGAAGGAAGAGAAAGAAAGAGGGATGGAGAGAGAAAGAAAGAGGAAGGAAGGGAGAGAAAGAGGGAGGGAGAAAGAAATAGAGCGAAGGGGAGGAAGAGAGAGAGAATTTTTTGTCCAAACTTTTTTTAGCCCCCCCCCCCCCCAGCTCAATGTGCCCCAGGGTTTTTGTAAATGTAAAAAATGTGCCGCGGCTCAAAAAAGGTTGAAAATCACTGCTTTGGAGAATAGGTTGACTCCCTCTTCTTTGGGGCAACCCCTGAGATACTGGAAGACTGCTATCATGTCTCCCCTGGTGCTTCTTTTCATTAAACTAGATATACAGTGTTCCCTCGATTTTCGCGGGTTCGAACTTTGCGAAAAGTCTATACCACGGTTTTTCAAAAATATTAATTAAAAAAATACTTCGCAGGTTTTTTCCCTATACCACGGTTTTTCCTGCCCGATGACGTCATGTGTCATCACCAAACTTTCATCTGCCTTTAATAAATATTTTTTTAATAAACTTTAATAAATAAACATGGTGAGTAATAATCTAAATGGTTTCTAAGGGAATGGGAAATTGCAATTTAGGGGTTTAAAGTGTTAAGGAAAGGCTTGTGATACTGTTCGTAGCCAAAAATAGTGTATCTCTACATCTCTACTTCGCGGAAATTCGACATTCGCGGGCGGTTTCGGAACGCACCCCCCGCAAAAATCGAGGGAACACTGTACTCAATTCCTGCCATCGTTCTTCATATGTTTCAGCCTCCAAATCCTCTTTGTTGCTCTTCTCTGCACTTTTTCTAGAGTCTTAACATCCTTTTTGCATCGTGGCGACCAAAACTGAATGCAGTACAGTGGTCCCCCGATTATTGCGAGGGTTCCGTTCCAGGACCCCTCGCAATGATCGGTTTTTCGCGAAGTAGCGGTGCGGAAGTAAAAACACCATCTGCGCATGCGCAGATGGTGTTTTTACTTCCGCCGCAGCAGCGAGGAGCCGAAGATTGGGGTTTCCCCGCCGCCCACGCAAACTCCTCGCTGCTGCCGCGCCCGCCGCTTGTCTTGTCCGCCCGCCGCTTGTCCGCCGCCTGCCCGCGCGCCCGCCGCTCACCCGCCCTTCGCCCGCCCACGCCGTTCGCTCGCGCCGCTTCCCAGCTGAGTCCTGAAGCCAGAAGGCAAAGGCGAACTTCCGCGTTTGGCTTCGGGACTCAGCTGGGAAGCGGCGCTGGGGTTTCCCCACCGCCCACACAAACTCCTCGCTGCCGCTCGCCCGCCCTTCGCCCGCCCACGCCGTTCGCTCGCGCCGCTTCCCAGCTGAGTCCTGAAGCCAAACGCGGAAGTTCGCTTCAGGACTCAGCTGGGAAGCGGCGCGAGCGAACGGCGTGGGCGGGCGAAGGGCGGGCGAGCGGCAGCGAGGAGTTTGCGTGGGCGGTGGGGAAACTCCTTGCTGATGCCCGCCGCTCGCCCTCCCGCCAGCAAGAGGGGGAAGACCCAGGGAAGCCGCCCAGCAGCTGATCTGCCCGGCGCCATCTACGCATGCGTGGCCATAGAAAAAAGGGTGCGCATGCGCAGATGGTGTTTTGACTTCCGGGTTGAAAAATCGCCATATAGCCGTTCGCAATGATCGGGATCGCGATACCCGGGGGATCACTGTATTCCAAATGTGGCCTTATAAAGGCCTTATAAAGTGGTATTAACATTTCACGTGCTCACAAATTCTCCTTGGCTTCCAGAGCATTGTCGGCCACTGCTGTCCGGCCCAGAAAGACGGTGGCATTGTACACTGCGCTCTGAAACCCCTCCAGTTCCTCGTTTCCGACCGGGAGTTTCCTGGCTCCACTGGACTTCTCTTGAAGGTACGAAGAGGGCTGCCACATTGGGATAGGACCAGTAGCGAGGAGGACGCAGCAGTAGCAAAAGTTGAGCTGTGTGCAGTTTTGGGTGTGTTGTGCGCATGCGTGTCCCAGTATGGTTTTCCTTCTGCGCATGTCCGTTTTTTCACCGTTCTAGGCTTCAGTGAGGCCTAGAGGGGATTGTACACATGAACAGGGCACTGCAGGGGGGTACAGTCAGGTACACAGAACCATTAGAAAAATTTTGGCCAGGTACGCAGAAATAGTAGAAAAATTTTGGCTAGGTATGCAGAACCAGTAGAAAAATTTTGGCCAGGTATGCAGAACCAGTAGAAAAATTTTGGCCAGGTATGCAGAACCAGTAGAAAAATTTTGGCCAGGTATGCAGAGCCAGTAGAAAAATTTTGGCCAGGTATGCAGAAATAGTAGAAAAATTTTGGCCAGGTATGCAGAACCAGTAGAAAAATTTTGGCCAGGTATGCAGAACCAGTAGAAAAAATTTGGCTAGGTATGCAGAACCAGTAGAAAAAGTTTGGCCAGGTATGCAGAAATAGTAGAAAAAGTTTGGCCAGGTATGCAGAACCAGTAGAAAAATTTTGGCTAGGTATGCAGAACCAGTAGAAAAATTTTGGCCAGGTATGCAGAACCAGTAGAAAAATTTTGGCCAGGTATGCAGAACCAGTAGAAAAATTTTGGCCAGGTATGCATAACCAGTAGAAAAATTTTGGCTAGGTATGCAGAACCAATAGAAAAATTTTGGCTAGGTATGCAGAACCAGTAGAAAAATTTTGGCCAGGTATGCAGAAATAGTAGAAAAATTTTGGCCAGGTATGCAGAAATACAGTAGTAGAAAAAGTTTGGCCAGGTATGCAGAACCAGTAGAAAAAGTTTGGCCAGGTATGCAGAAATAGTAGAAAAATTTTGGCCAGGTATGCAGAACCAGTAGAAAAAGTTTGGCCAGGTATGCAGAACCAGTAGAAAAATTTTGGCCAGGTATGCAGAAATACAGTAGTAGAAAAAGTTTGGCCAGGTATGCAGAACCAGTAGAAAAATTTTGGCCAGGTATGCAGAAATAGTAGAAAAATTTTGGCCAGGTATGCAGAAATACAGTAGTAGAAAAAGTTTGGCCAGGTATGCAGAACCAGTAGAAAAATTTTGGCCAGGTATGCAGAACCAGTAGAAAAATTTTGGCCAGGTATGCAGAAATACAGTAGTAGAAAAAGTTTGGCCAGGTATGCAGAACCAGTAGAAAAATTTTGGCCAGGTATGCATAACCAGTAGAAAAATTTTGGCTAGGTATGCAGAACCAGTAGAAAAAGTTTGGCCAGGTATGCAGAAATACAGTAGTAGAAAAAGTTTGGCCAGGTATGCAGAAATAGTAGAAAAAGTTTGGCCAGGTATGCAGAAATAGTAGAAAAAGTTTGGCTAGGTATGCAGAACCAGTAGAAAAAGTTTGGCCAGGTATGCAGAACCAGTAGAAAAATTTTGGCTAGGTATGCAGAACCAGTAGAAAATTTTTGGCCAGGTATGCATAACCAGTAGAAAAATTTTGGCTAGGTATGCAGAACCAATAGAAAAATTTTGGCTAGGTATGCAGAACCAGTAGAAAAATTTTGGCCAGGTATGCAGAAATACAGTAGTAGAAAAATTTTGGCCAGGTATGCAGAAATAGTAGAAAAATTTTGGCCAGGTATGCAGAAATAGTAGAAAAATTTTGGCCAGGTATGCAGAAATACAGTAGTAGAAAAATTTTGGCCAGGTATGCAGAAATAGTAGAAAAATTTTGGCCAGGTATGCAGAAATACAGTAGTAGAAAAAGTTTGGCCAGGTATGCAGAACCAGTAGAAAAATTTTGGCCAGGTATGCAGAAATACAGTAGAAAAAGTTTGGCCAGGTATGCAGAACCAGTAGAAAAAGTTTGGCCAGGTATGCAGAAATAGTAGAAAAATTTTGGCCAGGTATGCAGAAATACAGTAGTAGAAAAAGTTTGGCCAGGTATGCAGAACCAGTAGAAAAATTTTGGCCAGGTATGCAGAAATAGTAGAAAAATTTTGGCCAGGTATGCAGAAATACAGTAGTAGAAAAAGTTTGGCCAGGTATGCAGAACCAGTAGAAAAATTTTGGCCAGGTATGCAGAACCAGTAGAAAAATTTTGGCCAGGTATGCAGAACCAGTAGAAAAATTTTGGCCAGGTATGCAGAACCAGTAGAAAAAGTTTGGCCAGGTATGCAGAAATAGTAGAAAAATTTTGGCCAGGTATGCAGAACCAGTAGAAAAATTTTGGCCAGGTATGCAGAACCAGTAGAAAAATTTTGGCCAGGTATGCAGAACCAGTAGAAAAAGTTTGGCCAGGTATGCAGAAATAGTAGAAAAAGTTTGGCCAGGTATGCAGAAATACAGTAGTAGAAAAAGTTTGGCCAGGTATGCAGAACCAGTAGAAAAAGTTTGGCCAGGTATGCAGAAATACAGTAGTAGAAAAAGTTTGGCCAGGTATGCAGAACCAGTAGAAAAAGTTTGGCCAGGTATGCAGAAATAGTAGAAAAATTTTGGCCAGGTATGCAGAAATACAGTAGTAGAAAAAGTTTGGCCAGGTATGCAGAAATAGTAGAAAAATTTTGGCCAGGTATGCAGAAATAGTAGAAAAAGTTTGGCCAGGTATGCAGAACCAATAGAAAAATTTTGGCCAGGTATGCAGAAATAGTAGAAAAATTTTGGCCAGGTATGCAGAAATACAGTAGTAGAAAAATTTTGGCCAGGTATGCAGAAATAGTAGAAAAATTTTGGCCAGGTATGCAGAAATAGTAGAAAAATTTTGGCCAGGTATGCAGAACCAGTAGAAAAATTTTGGCCAGGTATGTAAAATCAGTAGAAAAAGTTTGGCCAGGTATGCAGAACCAGTAGAAAAAATGTGATCCCCCCCCCCTCCTGGGCTCTAGGTATGTTTTTCCTGTCGTAGTAAATGAGGTTGAATGTGTATAATTTTAGAAGAACTCTGCGTGTATGTGTATATACACCTATGGCATATATACATAGAATTAAATAGTATATTTTGGATGCTCAGTAATAGCAAATAGATAGGAAAACTCTATCTCTTTGAGGCGAGGAGAGGCCAGGCACCCTAACCCAAATCCTTGACGTGAGTGACGTCAAGTTTGCCACTTTTAAGCCAGTCACATGACCTTTAAGCCAACCACCCACCCACCCACCCCGATCGCATGATTGTCAAGCCATTCCCACCTGGTGACGTGGCCAGCAAGTCACGCCCACAAAATAAGCCACGCCATTAGTGTGGTAGTAAAAAAATTTGCAGCCCTTAATTGGTGCACATGTGCGGAAGCGGTGTTGGGCACATGCTAGCAACACCCTCACGCACCCTTTTGGCGCTTGAACCAAAAACGGTTCGCCATCACTGATCTAGACTTGTTCTTTTCCTGTTTTTTTCCAGCGCCCCCCCTTCTGCCCCATCAAGCATTTGACTGCAGAGCAAACGGCCTCTCTCCCCGCGGAGGCCCGACGCCAGGGGGTGGATGTCGGGGTGGCTGTTCTCCTGGAGTCGGGCAGCGGAAAGGTTTTGTTGACCCGTCGGGCCAGGACGCTTAGCCTCTTTCCCAATAGTTGGGTGCCTCCTGGTAAGAAGACCCAGAGGAGTGGGGCAGTGATGGGCCGCCAGTCGCCGGCGCTTATACTATGCTCCATGCGCGTACCTGCAGATGGGACACACAGTCGCTCGCATGACATTTGGCTTGTGCGCATGTGCGAGCGAAATAAGGGAGACACCGTCGAAATAGGGGGAAATCACCCAAATCTCGGGTGCAGAAATATCCTCACGTGAGTGAGATTTGGGTAAAAATTGCCGCTTTTTTGCTTCTACGTATGAGCAGCAACCGAAATCTCATGCGAGCGAAATACGGGAGAACCACCCAAATCTCGCGTGCATGAGCGTCCTCGCGTGAGTGAGATTTGGGTGAATATCGCTGCTTTTTTGCCTCCACGCATACGTGTAAGCAAAAAAGCAGTGAAAATCACCCAAATCTCGCCCGAGGGTCCTCACACGAGCGAGATTTGGGCAAAACCCACTGCTTTTTTTCTTCCGTGCATGCGCAGCAACCAAAATATCGCGCAAGCATCCTTGTGCAAGTGAGATTTTGGCAAAAATTGCCACCTTTTTTGCTTCCGCACATGCATGGAAGCAAAGCAGCGAATATTGCCCAAATCTCACACGCACCAGGACACTCGCACGAGATTTGGGTTGTTTCCCCCTATTTCGATGGTATTATTATTATTATTATTATTATTATTATTATTATTATTATTATTATTATTTATTAGATTTGTATGCCACCCCCCTCCATAGACTCGGGGCGGCTCACAACAATAATAAAACAGTATATAATAAACAAATCTAATATTTAAAAAGTATCTAAAAACCCATTAATTTAAAAACCATTCAACGCAAGCATACCATACATAAAACTGTATAAGCCAGGGGGAAATGTCTCAATTCCCCCATGCCTGACAGCAGAGGTGAGTTTTAAGAAGGTTTTATTTATTTATTTATTTATTACTTAGATTTGTATGCCGCCCCTCTCCGAAGACTCGGGGCGGCTCACAACAGGTTGCGAAAGGCAAGGAGGGTGGGGGCAGTTCTAATCTCCGGGGGGAGCTGGTTCCAGAGGGTCGGGGCCGCCACCGAGAAGGCTCTTCCCCTGGGTCCCACCAAACGACATTGTTTAGTCGACAGGACCCAGAGAAGGCCAACTCTGTGGGACCTAACCGGTCGCTGGGATTCCTGCGGCAGAAGGCGGTCTCGGAGATATTCTGGTCCCAGTATTCTGGTATCTCCCAGTTGTGTGCGTGCACGGCTCCAGACCTACTGGAGCTGTGCACCTGAGCTCTGCTCCCGCCACTGGAGTGCGAGGGGGAGGAATCGGGTGCGCGAGGATGGGAAGACTTACAAAAACCCCTGTGGCTCCAAGGATAGCAATACCACTTAAGACTTATATACCGCTTCACAGGTGAATCACTTAACAACCGGCATGAAAGGTCGTAAAATGGAGTAAAGCTCCCTTAACCGTTGTCTTGCTTAACAACATAAATTTGGGGGGGGGTGGACTTGTCATAAGGCGAGGACAACCTGTACTAAATCCCAAGTTTTTAGAAGCAACCATCGACAAGGGCAGATATTACGATTTTTTTTCCCCTTGCAGGCGGCCATATTGAACCGGAAGAAGAGGTAAGTAAGGCCTTTTTTTAAATCCAAAACCAGAAAAGGAGAATCCGGAGATTTATTTATAATAAGCTTCTTGTGTATACAAATATAAAGTACAGTGGTACCTCTACTTACGAACTTCATTCGTTCCGTCACCAGGTTCTTAAGTAGAAAAGTTTATAAGAAGAAGCAATTCTTCCCATAGGAATCAATGTAAAAGCAAATAATGTGTGCGATTGGGGAAACCACAGGGAGGGTGGAGGCCCTGTTCCCTCCCAGGGGAGTCCTAGAGAGGTCCCATGGAGGCTTCTCCCTGCCTTTTCTGGACCTGTTTCCCCCCAGGAGATTCCTAGAGAGGCCCCACAGAGGCTTCTCCCTGCCTTTTCCAGCCCTATTTCCTTCCAGGAGATTCCTAGAGAGGCCCCATGGAGGCTTCTCCCTGCCTTTTCCGGCCCTGTTTCCTCCCAGGAGATTCCCAGAGAGACTCCATGGAGGCTTCTCCCTGCCTTTTCCGGCCCTGTTTCCTCCCAGGAGATTCCGAGAGGCCCCACAGAGATTTCTCCCCACCTTTTCCGGCCCTGTTTCCCCCCCAGGAGATTCCTAGAGAGACTCCATGGAGGCTTCTCCCTGCCTTTTCCGGCCCTGTTTCCCCCCCAGGAGATTCCTAGAAAGACCCCACAGAGGCTTCTCCCCGCCTTTTCCAGCCCTATTTCCTTCCAGGAGATTCCTAGAGAGGCTCCACAGAAGCTTCTCCCCGCCTTTTCCGGTTACAGTTTTGGAGGCTCGGGTTTGTAAGTGGAAAATGGTTCTTGAGAAGAGGCAAAAAAAATCTTGAACACCCAGTTCTTATCTAGAAAAGTTCGTAAGTAGAGGCATTTGTAGGTAGAGGTACCACTGTATTAACCTAGTTACAATGTGAATGGTTAATAGGTGACACATAGCATATAGACAAATTCCTTTCAGGGTATGATTCCTAAACAAACAGAAGAGTATCTAATTAGTTTTCACCTTAGACAAACAGAAGGGTTTTAATTACCTTGGGTAAACGGAAGCTTAAATGGATAATCATTTCCTTAAGCTAATCAAAGGAGTGGGTCCCCTCTACCAGGCACATAGGCTTAATCCTATCATATCCACAGAGGGCATTCCACATTCTTATAGACATGGATAGCTGACCCATATTTTACCCTTTTCCCTAGATACAAATAACTTTTAGATTTAAATAAGAGAAGAATAGGATGCTTTATTGGCAAGATAGGTTTGCCATATTGTTGCAATAATCGACAATAGCCTACAGGCCTTCCAGGCGGGTTAGAAGAGGGATCCCCAATAACCTGTGGGAGGTCAGAGAGCCTCTTCTGAGTTTCAGCTGCCCTGATGCTCCCACATTTCAGGATCTGCCTCTTCTCCCCACCCTTGTTTCTTTTTGTCCATAGCTACTAGAGGCCGGGCTAAGGGAGCTACAGGAAGAGACTGGTTTGCAGCTGAAGGACGGGGAATTCTCCTGGCAACCATTGGCCCTATGGGAGGTAAGAGGATCCCAAGATGGGTCTTCTTTTTGTTTTTGATTTTTTAAAATAATTTTTATTAAGTAATTTTAAAAACCATATACAATGGTACCTCTACCTACAAACGCCTCTACTTACGAACTTTTATAGATAAGCTTTTCCGGCCCTGTTTCCTCCCAGGAGATTCCTAGAGAGGCCCCACGGAGGCTTCTCCCCGCCTTTTCCGGCCCTGTTTCCTCCCAGGAGATTCCTAGAGAGGCCCCACGGAGGCTTCTCCCCGCCTTTTCCGGCCCTGTTTCCTCCTAGGAGATTCCTAGAGAGGCCCCACGGAGGCTTCTCCCTGCCTTTTCCGGTTACAGTTTTGGAGGCTCAGGTTTTTAAATGGAAAATGGTTCTTGAGAAGAGGCAAAAAAAATCTTGAACACCCGGTTCTTATCTAGAAAAGTTCGTAAGTAGAGGCGTTGGTAGGTAGAGGCACCACTGTATATGGTGGTACATCCTGAGACCTTGCTTACATTTCCAACATTTTGCAGATAGATCAGGAAACATTTTTGTGATGATTCAGGTGTGGGTCATATCAGGTGAGGGTCTTGTGTTGTGTCTTGTGATGGATGAGTGGAGAGGTGTGAAGGGCAGGTTATATTAGGTGGGGGTCATTGGGAAGTGAAGTCCTACTTTGGGTGGTCAGTGTTGTCACTGTTTGGTTGTGTGGTTGATGTGAATTCTGAAGGGTTATTATTATTATTATTTACTAGATTTGTATGCCGCCCCTCTCCGCAGACTCGGGTTCACAGGCTGGTGGTAGGTCAATGCGCCTGTTGATGGAATTGCTTGAGGAGTGCCTGGTGAAACTGGGCAGGCACTCTCCTCATGAGTGGTCCCCTCCATCTGAGCTGATCCCGCCTCTTCTGTGAGACCACATTTGGAGTACTGTGTTCAGTTTTGGAGACCCCACGTACAAAAATATATTGACAAAATTGACCGGATCTAAAGACGGGCTACAAGAATGGTGGAAGGTCTTAAGCATAAAACGTATAAGGAAAGACTTCATGAACTCAATCTATATAGTCTGGAGGACAGAAGGGAAACCCTCTGGAACCAACTCCCCCCAGAGATTAGAATTGCCCCCACCCTCCTTGCCGTTCGTAAGCTACTGAAAACCCACCTCTGCCATCAGGCATGGGGGAATTGAGATCCTCTTTCCCCCTAGGCCTTTACAATTCTATGCATGGTATGTCTGTATGTATGTTTGGCTTTTATATTAATGGGGTTTTAATCGTTTTTAGTATTAGATTACTATTGTACACTGTTTTATTGTTGCTGTTAGCCGCTCCGAGTCTCACAAATCCAATAGATAGATAGATAGATAGATAGATAGATAGATAGATAGATAGATAGATAGATAGATAGATAGATAGATAGATAGATAGATAAAGGGGGGACATGATCGAAACATTTAAATATGTTAAAGGGTTAAATAAGGTCTAGGAGGGAAGTGTTATTAATAGGAAAGTGAACACAAGGACAAGGGGGCACAATCTGAAGTTAGTTGGGGGAAAGATCAAAAGCAACATGAGAAAATATTATTTGACTGAAAGAGTAGTAGATCCTTGGAACAAACTTCCAGCAGACGTGGTAGATAAATCCACAGCAACTGAATTTAAACATGCCTGGGATAAACATATATCCATCCTTAGATAAAATACAGGAAATAGTATAAGGGCAGACTAGATGGACCATGAGGTCTTTTTCTGCCGTCAGACTTCTATGTTTCTATGTTTCTTCTGCACTATCCAAGCTCTTGCATCACAAAGGACTTTGATCACACGAGCAGCTTGGCCGATGATTCTCGTGTCTCTCCAATCAAAATTGAATCTTGTATTGGTCCACGAATGAAACATTTAGAAACCAACCCACAAACTCAGAGAACAAACCTCCACCCTCATCCTACAGGCGAGTTGCAGATATTAGTCCACCATTGCAAACCCATCCTACCTTCTTTTGTCTCCCCCTGCAGTCTGTGTATCCCCCCCGGCTGAGCCAAGGTTTGCCCCAACGCCATCATATCGTGGCCTACCTCCACTTGGCATTGCACGAGAACCACCAGCAGCTCCAGGTGAGTGGAGCACTTTGGCCAGGCTCAGGTGTCAATATGTTGCCCTCAATAGCAATAGCATTATAGCAATATATAGCAACTTCAAAAGAGACGTTCAAACTCTGGAGAAGGTGCAGAAAAGAGCAACCAAAATGATTAGGGGACTTGAAACCAAGACTTACAAAGAGAGATTGAGGGAACTGGGCATGGATAGCCTAGAGAAAAGGAGGGCCAGAGGGGACATGATAGCTGTATACAGGTATACGAGGGGTTGCCACAGAGAGGAGGGGGTCATTCTATTCCCCAGGCCCAGAGCACCAGAGGGCTGGACGAGGAACAATGGCTGGAAGCTGACCAAGGAGAGATTCAACTTAGAAGTAAGGGAGAACTTCCTGACGGTCAGAGCGATCAACCTGCCTGCGGAGGTTGTGAACTCCCCAACTCTGGACACTTTCAAGAGGAGATTGGTCTGCCACTTGGCTGGGGTGCTTTAAGATGCCTGCTCAGGCAGAGGGTTGGACTTGATGACCTGCATAGTCCCTTTCAACTCTAACAATCAATCAATCAATCAATCAATCAATCAATCAATAGAGCCTTCTCTGTGGCGGCACTGACCCACTGGAATCAGCTCCCTCCAGAGATTAGAACTGCCCCTACCCTCTTTGCCTTTCGTAAACTCCTTAAAACCCACCTCTGTCGTCAAGCGTGGTGGAACCGAGACATCTCCCCCTGCCTATGTAGTTTTAGTGCATGATATGACTGTATGTATGTTTTTTATATTGGGGTTCCTTGCTTTTAGATTTTAAATGTACAAGTGTTATTTTAGATTTTGAATTATTAGATTTGTCAATGTATATTGTTTTTGTCACTGCTGTGAGCCGGCCCGAGTCTGCGGAGAGGGGCAGCATACAAATCTAATTAATTAATGTATGCTGCCCCTCTCCGCCGACTCGGGCCGGCTCACAGCAGTGACAAAAACATTTAATAGCATTTAGACTTAGATGCCACTTCGTAGTGCTTTTACAGCCCTCTCTTAAGTGGTTTGCAAGATCAGCATATTACAGAATCAGCATTTTTGGGTCCTCATTTGACCCACCTTGGAAGGACGGAAGGGTGAGTGAACCTTGAGCCAGTGGTGAGAATTGAACTGCTGAACTACAGCTAGCAATTAGCTGAAGTAGCCTTCAGCGCTGCATTCTAACCAGTGCGCGACCCCGGCTCTAATCTGGGTCCTCATTTTACCAACCTCGGAAGGACGGAAGGCTGAATCAACCTTGAGCCTACTGAGAATTGAACCACCAGCAGTGGGCAGAGTAACCAGCAATACTGCAATCTAACCAGTGCACCATGACATCCCCTGGTATTAATTCCACAGATTGACTTGATCTTTCCTCAGAGAGCCCGAGATGACATGCACTAGGGGTCTCCCTTCATTTTTTTAATCCACAACAGCCTTGCGAGGTGTTGTGTATACTCCTGTTCAGTTTGGGGATTTCGCAGATTCTGATTGAGATAGTGTTTACGAATTAGTGGCAGGTCCTGATTTACAGGCAGAAGAACAAGGGGGAGACCAACCACAGGACGTTTCTATGAGTTCAGACTCCAGTGAAGGAGAGACAGATAATCGATGGTTAAATCCTCATTTCAGACGATTACAGAGACGAAGAGAACAAGTGTCAGGGAAGAAATATTAAGGAGAGGGACGGGTTAATTAATTAAGTAATTAATTCGTCACAGTCTGGGTGTCAGCGGGGAAGAAGGAGTTTTCAATTCTGCTATAAATCAACACGGAAGTGCCGTTCCGCGGCTTTGAAATAAGCTTGGCTTTATTTGTCTTTTAACTGCCGTTTTTATTACTCTGGGCTAATGCTGCCTAGCCATAAATCTCTCCACCAAAGGGAGGAATGCTCAGAGAATGTTTTAAGTTGATTTAACCACTAAAGAATGAGATAAAAGTGCTTGCCTGCCAATGACGTAGTGGTAACAGGAGAAAAAAAATAAAGATGACGTTTTGTTTTATAAATCTCTGCATTCGGCAAGCCTTTATTCCAATTAGCAAAGGCTCTAGCCGGAAACCAGAACACGAGGTAGGCTGGATGGAAAGAGCTAGTCAGACAAGCCTTGGTTATTGCTTATAAAGCCCTACACGGCTTAGGGCCTGACTATTTACAGGACCGTCACCTGCCACATTCCTCCCAGAGGCTTATGAGATCGCACAGAATCGGCCTCCTCCAGGTCCCGTCGATGAAACAATGTAGGTTGGCGGGACCGTAGGGGAGGGCCTTTTCTGTTCCCTCCGGGGCTCTTTGGAACCATCTCCCACCTCACTCCCGATATTCGCACTGTTCCCACTCTACTGGCTTTTTGAAAAGCCGTAAAGCAAGAACATGCTTGGCTGCATAGCTAGAGGTATAACAAGCAGGAAGAGGGAGATTATGATCCCCTTATATAGAGTGCTGGTGAGACCACATTTGGAATAATACTGTGTTCAGTTCTGGAGACCTCACCTACAAAAAGATATTGACAAAATTGAACGGGTCCAAAGACGGGCTACAAGAATGGTGGAAGGTCTTAAGTATAAAACGTATCAGGAAAGACTTCATGGACTCAATCTGCATAGTCTGGAGGACAGAAGGAAAAGGGGGGACATGATCGAAACATTTAAATATGTTAAAGGCTTAAATAAGGTCCAGGAGGGAAGTGTTTTTAATAGGAAAGTGAACACAAGAACAAGGGGACACAATCTGAAGTTAGTTGGGGGAAAGATCAAAAGCAACATGAGAAAATATTATTTCACTGAAAGAGTAGTAGATCCTTGGAACAAACTTCCAGCAGACGTGGTGGATAAATCCACAGGAACTGAATTTAAACATGCCTGGGATAAACATAGATCCATCGTAAGATAAAATACAGAAAATAGTATAAGGGCAGACTAGATGGACCAGGAGGTCTTTTTCTGCCGTCAGTCTTCTATGTTTCTATGTAACAACAGAGTTGGAAGGGATCCTGGAGTTAGGGTTAGGGTTAGCATGACAAGCAGGGAGAAGTAGAGAAGCAAAAGGCCATTTTGTGCTGCGGAATAGGAAGAACGGAGGGAGCCTGCTTGAATTGCATATTGATCCAGATCTTTCGACAGGCCAGGCTGAGGCCCAATGAAGCCGAGGTCAACGCTATCACTTGGCTGGACCGTCCCACCGTAGCATCCATTTCGGCGACGGAAGATGCAGAAGGCGAGGCCCCAGGGATGGGCAAGGAGGCACCGTCTACCGTCAGGTAGGTGGCAGGGAAGAGCACCCCAGCTTTGTGGCCCATCTCCCCAAACACAACAAACCTCTGAAGTTACCGTGTTTTCAGAGTATAAGACACACCGGAGTATAAGCCCTACGTGGCATCGGACCAGAATATCTCCGAGACCGCCTTCTGCTGCACGAATCCCAGCGGCCGGTTAGGTCCCACAGAGTTGACCTTCTCCAGGTCCCGTCGACCAAACAATGTTGGCTGGCAGGACCCAGGGAAAGAGCCTTCTCTGTGGCGGCCCCGGCCCTTAGGAATCAACTCCCTCCAGAGATTCGAATAGCCCCCACCCTCCTTGCCTTCCGTAAAATGCTGAAGAATGAGATAAAAGTGTTTGCCTGCCAATGACGTAGTTGTAACAGGAGAAAAAAATAAACCTTTGTCGCCAGGCGTGGGGATAATTACCACTTCTCCCCCTTTTTATTATGTTTTCGGCCTCACTGTATGATAGATTAGGTTGAACGTGTATGATTGTATAGATAGGGATTTTAATATGTATTAATGTTTTTAAATTGATTTAACTTTTATTATTAGATATGTATTGTATTGTGTCACTATTATGTTGTGAGCCGCCCCGAGTCTTCGGAGAGGGGCGGCATACAAATCTAATAAAATATAACTATAACTATAAGATGCCCTTTAGTTTTGGGGGGGAAAGGGAATAGAATCTGTTTACCAGGTATTCATCAGGCTAGCGCCCTTAGTCTGGTCAGTTTCAGCACATTATTTTATCCCCTGGTTAGGGCTTTAAAAAAAATTATTTGGAGAGAGTAACAATGAAAGAGCTTGTTTTGTTTTGCTGTATTGTTTTATTGTTGTTGTGAGCCGCCCCGAGTTTTCGGAGAGGGGCGGCATACAAGTCTAATAAATTAATTATTATTACTATTGTAATACAGTGTTCCCTCGATTTTCGCGGGGGATGCGTTCCAAGACCACCTGCGAAAGTTGAATTTCCGCAAAGTAGAGATGTGGAAGTAAATACAGTGATCCCTCGATTATCGCGAGGGTTCCGTTCCAAGACCCCTCGCGATAATCGATTTTTCGCGATGTAGGGTTGCGGAAGTAAAAACACCATCTGCGCATGCGCGCCCTTTTTTCCATGGCCGCGCATGCGCAGATGGTGGCGTTTGCGTGGGCGGCGGGGAAACCCCGATCTTCGTCTGCTTGCTGCTGCTGCGGCCGCCCAGCAGCTGATCTGCTCGGCGGCAGCAGTGAGGAGCCGAATCGGGCTTTCCCCTTTGCGTGGGCGGCGGGGAAACCCCGATCTTCGTCTGCTCGCTGCTGCTGCGGCCGCCCAGCAGCTGATCTGCTCGGCGGCAGCAGCAGCGAGCAGACGAAGATCGGGGTTTCCCCGCCGCCCACGCAAAGGGGAAACCCCGGCTCCTCGCTGATGCCCCCGCCCGCCCGCCGCCCGCCAGCAAGAGGGGGAGAGATAGAGAAAGAGAGAGAAGGAAAGAAAGAGATGAGAGAGGGAGGAAGAGAGTGTGAGAGAGGAAGAAGCAAGATAGAGAAAGAGAGAGAGAAAGAAAGATGAGAAAGGAAGAGAGTGACGTCATCGGGTGGGAAAAATCACGATATAGCGTTTCGCGAAGATCGAGATCACGAAAATCGAGGGATCACTGTACACTATTTTTGGCTATGAACAGTATCACAAGCCATCCCTTAACACTTTAAACCCCTAAATTGCAATTTCCCATTCCCTTAGCAACCATTTAGATTATTACTCACCATGTTTATTTATTAAAGTTTATTAAAAAAATATTTATTAAAAGCGGACGAATGTTTGGTGATGACATATGATGTCATCGGGCAGGAAAAACCGTGGTATAGGGGAAAAACCCGCGAAGTATTTTTTAATTAATATTTTTGAAAAACTGTGGTATAGACATTTCGCGAAGTTCGAACCCGCGAAAATCGAGGGAACACTGTACGTTGCAAGCCTCTTCGGAGAGGGGCGGCATAGAAACCCAATAAATGAATGAATGAATGAAAATAAATGAATAAAAGAATAAATAAATTTTTGAATATCTTGGGTTTTTTTTCATTTTGAGCAGTATCGTCGAACTGGAGAATGGCTCGGCCAAGACCGTGGCAATCCCCACCGCCGCCTTCCTGGCCACGGCACAAGGGGGAAACGTGGAGCGGGTCAGCACCGGGACCAAGTATGCCCTCCGGCAGTGGCTGAACATGTCCTCCCTCTGAGTGGCCGAGGATGCTCAAAACGTCTGGAAAGCAAGAAGACCAATCCCTGGGCAGGACTCCGGGGTCCAGTCTGCGCCTTTCAAGTGAACTTAGCAATATTTGGCTCCAACCATCAAAAAATTCTTGGTTTTTGTATTGGAACAGCAGAAGAAACGGCGTCCAGGTCATTTGTTGGATTGCCAAAAGAGAGCAAATCTAATTTAGCCTTTCCCGTTACAGTTAGTCCTCAACTTATAACAGTTTGGTTATAAGTCTTCGGAGAAGGGTGGCATACAAGTCTAATTAATAGTAGTAGTAGCAGGGGAAGAGCCTTCTCTGTGGCGGCCCCGGCCCTCTGGAACCAACTCCCCCCGGAGATTAGAACTGCCCCCACCCTCCTTGTCTTTCGTAAACTACTCAAGACTCACTTATACCGCCAGGAATGGGGGAGTTGAGACACCTTTCCCCCAGGCTTTTTTATACTTTGTTTTGTTTGGTATGAATGTGCTGTTTGATTTTTTAAATGATAGGGTTTTATATGTTTAATATTAGATTTGTTCTACTACTATTTGTTTTTATTACTGTTGTGAGCCGCCCCGAGTCTTCGGAGAGGGGCAGCATACAAATCTAATTAATAATAATAATAATAATAATAATAATAATAATAATAATAATATGTCAATACAACACAGCAAACGAGATCACTATGCTGGATTTCATATTTCGTCACCAGTCGGGCGCTTCCCAAGCACCTAGGATTATTATTATTATTATTATTATTATTATTATTATTATTATTATTATTCCTTCCTTCCATCTTTCCTTCTTTCCTTCCATTTGTAGGTTAATTGATAAATTGAATTAATATTATTTATTTATTATTTATTTATTATTTAGATTTGTATGCCGCCCCTCTCCGAGGACTCGGGGCGGCTCACAGCAGAGAAAAACAAATCATAAATAATCTGAATACATTTAAAACATTTAAGATTTAAAAAGAAACCCCATATAGTACATACACACTCACAAGCATACCATACACAATTTAAACATGCCCAGGGGGAGATGTCTTAGTTCCCCCATGCCTGACGGCAAAGGTGGGTTTTAAGGAGTTTACGGAAGGCAGGTAGAGTAGGGGCAGTTCTAATCTCCGGGGGGAGTTGGTTCCAGAGAGCCGGTGCCGCCACAGAGAAGGCTCTTCCCCTGGGGCCCGCCAACCGACACTTTAGTTGACGGGACCCGGAGAAGGCCCACTCTGTGGGACCTAATCGGTCGCTGGGATTCGTGCGGCAGGAGGCAGTCTCGGAAAGACTTAATGAACTCAATCTATATAGTCTGGAGGATAGAAGGGAAAGGGGGGGACATGATCAACACATTTAAATACGTTAAAGGGTTAAATAAGGTTCGGGAGGGAAGTGTTTTTAATAGGAAAGTGAACACAAGAACAAGGGGCCACAATCTGAAATTAGCCAATTTGCAAAGCAATATATTTTTGTGTTTCGTAAATCTTCAATTGGTGTGTGTGTGTGTTGTATTTCCTTGCGGCTCAACTGGTCCGTCATGTCTAGGAGTCTACGGAGAGGGGCAACATACAAATCTAAATAAATCTAATAAATAAATGTAGAACAGGATGCATGGCCCCGGGACCCCTGATTTAGGGATTTAAGATGATGTGGTTGGGAGAGGATAATTTCCCTTAACATCATTTGAGTGTCTACGTCATTTTGTGAAAATACACTCAATATTATTCAGCTTAAAATATTATTCTGCCTTAAAAAACACAGTGATCAAATTTTATACCATCCCTAACCAAAAATACAGATAGTCCCTGACTTATGACCACAATGGAGGCCAAAATATAAGGTGCTAAGCAGAGACATTTGTTGAGTGAATTTTGCCCCATTTTACGGGCTCTCTTGCTGCAGCTTTTTAAGCGAACACAGTCGTTATGTGAATCTGGCTTCGTCTTATTGACTTGGCTTGTCAGAACTTCTCAAGAGGGGAATCACGTGACCCTGGGAGACAATGCGAATGGCCATAAATGTGAGTCACTTGCCCAACGTCTGAATTTTGATCACGTGATGGTTGTAAGTGAAAAATGGTCATAGGTCACTTTAGCGATGACATCACTTTGGTCACTGCGAACTACAGTGGTACCTCTACCTAAGAACGCCTCTACTTACGACCTTTTTTGGATAAGAACCGGGTGTTCAAGATTTTTTCTTTGCCTCTTCTCAAGAACCATTTTCCACTTACAAACCCGAGCATCCAAAACTTTAACTGGAAAAGGCAGGGAGAAGCCTCCGTGGGGCCTCTCTAGGAATCTGGGAGGAAACAGGACCGGAAAAGGCAGGGAGAAGCCTCCATGGGGCCTCTCTAGGAATCTCCTGGGAGGAAACAGGACCGGAAAAGGCGGGGAGAAGCCTCCATGGGGCCTCTCTAGGAATCTCCTGGGAGGAAACAGGACCGGAAAAGGCGGGGAGAAGCCTCCATGGGGCCTCTCTAGGAATCTGGGAGGAAACAGGACCGGAAAAGGCGAGGAGAAGCCTCCATGGGGTCTCTCTAGGAATCTCCTGGGAGGAAACAGGACCGGAAAAGGCGGGGAGAAGCCTCCATGGGGCCTCTCTAGGAATCTCCTGGGAGGAAACAGGGCCTCCATCCTCCCTGTGGTTTCCCCAATCATACACATTATTTGCTTTTACACCGATTCCTGTGGGAAAAATTGCTTCTTCTTACAAACTTGTCTACTTAAGAACCTGGTCACGGAACGAATGAAGTTCATAAGTAAAAGTACCACTGTATTTTGTAAGTCGAGTTCTACCTGTTGCCTACAAAGTAATGTCGGTGAAGATTTTCAAGCCATCCCGGTAGAGCTGTCGGGTTGTGCAGTTACAATAATCTTATTTTCTCGTAACCAACGAATCATAAAACCAAAATCTACGAGGCTGAAAAAAAGAACGTAGTTACCTTTAACTGCTAACTGCTTAAATTGTCAGTAGTTACCTTTATTTTATTTTTTATTTTTTGAGGAAGGGAAATAATTCAACGTGAGTAAATAGTGCCACGGATCCCAACATTGATCTCTTAAGTCGTGTTAACAAGTGTGAATCGGTCAAGCATCCAAATATTGTTTATATCCTCAAACTCCCCAACTGTTAAAAGTCAAAACACGGGGAACAAACAAACTGGGTTATGCCACCCCCCAGACTCTAGCTGAGAAGCTAAGTAACTTTGCCGTGTCTGTTAGGGCAGTGGTCCCCAATGTTTTTTCCACCAGGGACCAGTTTCAGCAAGACAATTTTTCTATGGCCCGGTGGGGGCGGAAAGGGGCGTTGTTGGGGGCGGGATTAAGCATGGGGGTGGTGGTCCTCCCCGCCCCTCTTTCCCGCCATCGTCCTGTGGCCGGCAGAACCTGCCTCCCAAGCCCTCTTGCCCAGCGGGAGCTAAGCGCTGGAGAGAGGGGGTCAGGCTGGCCCTCCTGCCTCCCCCCAGCCAAAAACGCAAAAGTGCCCCGCGGCAGAAGCCAAAAGAGGCTTGAGCCTCTCGGTCCTTCCCGCCCCTCTGTCCATCGTCCTGTGGCCGGCAGAACCTGCCTCCTGAGGCCTCTTGCCTGGCGGGAGGCGAAGCGCTGGAGGGAGGGGGTGGCGGCATGAGGGCCGGCAGCTGCTGACTCCACGGACCGGTGCAACATGCCCTGCGGCCCGGTACTGGTCCGCGGCCCGGTGGTTGGGGATCCCTGTGTTAGGGAGATCTTCATTAACCATGATGGCGAACCGAGGGCACGAGGGCCGGAAATGGCATACGGAGCCCATTCTGTGGGCACGCGAGCCGGCTAGCTGGTCTTTGTGGGCACTGCTTGAAAATTGCCCTAAAATTAGCCAGCTGGCCTGGTGTTCCAGCACGTGTGAAGAAGGGTTCCGCCATGGGTGTGCCAGAAACCCAAAGACTGGTTGGCCGGCACAGGCATGTGTTAGCGACCACCTGGTCTTTTGAGTTTCCGGCAGGAAGGAGTTCCTCATTTTCAGTGCTACTGTTGGGCACGGGTGCGTGCCCCCGCATGAGATTCGGGTTCTGCACATGCGCCGTAAGCGAAATCCCATGCAAGGATGCCTGGGCGCATGAGATTTCACCGATTTTCGGCGATTTCTTGGCTTCCACCTGCACAGAAGCAAAAAAAAATATGCCGAAAATTGTCAATGAGAGTTCGCTTGCGGCGCACACGCCGAATCCGGATCTCATTCAGGGGCGTTCAAAGACCAGTTGGTCAGCACACTCATGCGTCGCAGCTAGCTGATCTCTGGGTTTCCAACAGGCAGGGGTTCCTCGTCTTCGGCGTTATCGGTGTGCTCTTGGAGAACGGCGTGTTTCTGCACATGCGCCGCCATTGAAATTTCGCACGAAGATGCTCGGTGAGATTTACCGATTTGGGGCGATTTCTTTGCTTCCGCGCCTGCGCAGAAGTCCCCAAAAAATTGCCAAAAATTGGTGAAATCTCCCGCACGAGTATCCTCACGTGAGATTTCATTTGTGGCACATGTGGACAAGCCAAATTTCACTCGGAGTTTTATGCGCATCACAATTTTTGCTACTATAGTGTGGCCTATACTGGGTGCAACCCACTCCTGGTTTCCGGTGCTCTGGCCCGCGCGCAAATGGACGCACATTCTGGGTTTGGCCACTCGGGTGTTGAAAAGGTTCGCCATCACTGACCTACAACACGGCTAAGTGTCTTTTTTTTGTTTATTCGCTTCTTCCTAAATAAATAGACTGTTAACTCCAGGCCCGATAACCCCAAATACTTAAAGGCTCTGTCAAAAAAAATAAAATAAAAGGTCCATTCCCAGAGTTGTTTTGTCCATCTGCTGGGCTGAGCACCAAAAGGACGGTCACCCATCCTTTCTCCAAAATTCAGGGGGACTCCTGCTCCCCAAAGCAGCGTCTGGATGGCTGAGTCCGCCCAGGTTAGCACCCCGAAGCTGGTTTCCAGAAGGGGAAATTTAGGACAGGAAGGAGCTCAGCTTAGCCAGCCCACTCGGCACCGGTCAAGGTTTCAGCTTCAGCCACGGGTGGAGGATGGACAGGATGGACAGGACGGAGGAGGTCAGGCCGCAGAGCCCCACGAAACCTGAGCTGCTCTTGTAAATGCCCAGCTTGTCCAAGGGGATGAAAAGGTCGCAGGCGTTTTTGACCACGTCCAGGAGGAGCGGAGGGTTGTTACGGAGCACCTGCGCCAGCAGAGCGAAGTGTAGTTTCAGCTTCAAGGTCAACTGCTGGAAGCGAGGGTCTTCCGCCGAGCTGGAGGGGCCGTTCCTGCCGCTTCCTTTCTGGGACTTGCCGTTGGTCTCGCGCTCCATCAGGAGTCGGATTTCGTAGGCGTCCCGGCTCAAGTTCATGATCAGCGCGAAGAGGTAATATCTGGGCAGGAAATTTAAAAAAGGAGGGTGGAAGGAAAAGAGTGAAAAACCCTGGAGGTAGAGAAGTAGAAACACGTAGTTCTCGACTTACGAGCTTACATCCAACACTCCGCAGTCTGCATTGGTTGCCGACCAATTTCCGGTCACAATTCAAAGTGTTGGTTATGATCTATAAAGCCCTTCATGGCACCGGACCAGAATATCTCCGGGACCGTTTTTTTTAACTGTTGGGGTTTTATATATCTTTTTCTTTTAATATTAGATTTGTCTTACTGTTATATTGTCTTTTACTCTTGTTGTGAGCCGCCCCGAGTCTTCAGAGAGGGGCGGCATACAAATCTACTAAATTATTATTAAATTATTATTATTATCTTACTCCAGCCCCTGCCATTGATTGGATGATTGGTATGACAGTTTGGTCATGTGTTGGTTGAGGAAATTTAAGTTTTTTTAATAAGATTCTGGTTGATTTAGATTAATTCTGATTTCTGTGTTAAATATGTAGTTTATGAATTTATTTATTGGACTTTTATGCCGCCCCTCTCCGAGGACACGGGGCGGCTTACCATATAATAAAACAATGTATAACATTTTGGATCCAATTAATTAAATATAAGATCTAAAAAAACCCAAGCCATGAAAAGCAGTCGTTCCCAATCAATTTTCTCTCAGCACATTGCCAGAGGGCAAGAATCTAATGGCCCCAAGCCTGCAGGCACAAATGAGTCTTAAGACTCTTGCAGAAGACGAGGAGGGTGGGGGCAGTACGAATCTCTAGGGGGAGTTGATTCCAGAGGGCCGGGGCCCACACAGAGAAGGCTCTTCCCTTAGGCCCCGCCAAACGACATTGTCTAGTTGACAGGACCTGGAGAAGGCTGACTCTGTGGGACCTGACTGGTCGCTGGGATTGGTGCAGCAGAAGGCGGTCCTGTAGGTATTCTGGCCCGATGCCATGGCAACCAATGCAATGAATGAATGAATGAATGAATGAAAGAAAGAAAGAAATTTGCTGGGAGGTGTTGTGGTTGGCTTCAGGCCAGCTCCTGTGGCTACTGATTTTGACGCAGCCGTCTGTTTACAGAAGACCAGTCTGGCTGGAGGACGAATCAGACAGTGATCCAGAAGTAGAGACAGGGAGAGAAATGAAGCAGGGAGTAGAGACAGAGAGGGGAATGGAGTCAGTCAGATCTCCAGCCAGAGGTTCATCTGAATCAGAAGGGGAAGAATTAATGAACAACCCTATTCTGAATGCTCGGGTGCGGAGAAAGCTGGGAAGACGAGCAGCTGCGCAAACGTAGAAACAAATAATGTCACAGGTGATAAGACTTAATGGCGCTGCTGCAACCTTGAAAAAGGGGAGGGTTGGAGGGATTTGTGTGGGAGTCTATCATTCAGCTTGGAAGAGAGGCGTTGATGCATTGTGGTTTCGTTTTGGCCTTTGGATTTCTGTGAACTTTCTGACACTCAAGCAGTAAGTAACTGGCTGACGTAAGCCTGAAAGTACTGGGCTGACCTGAGTGAGTAACTCTGACCTTCTGGACTAATAACCTAGCATTGCTCTTGCATTCACGGAGGTGTACAGCCTTCTGTATATAAAGAAAACCTTTTTGGGTTTTTTCCTAGCCTGCGAGCGTGTGTGTTTGTTTAATTACTTTGTTCCTGGGTGGCTCGAGGCCAGGCAGAACAGGAGGAAGGGAGGTAGTTCCATCTCACCTGAATGACTGCTGGCTCCACTTCTCGTGGTCCATGAGTGGAACAAGGCCCGATTTCCCCGCCCACAAGATGTTGTCGCAGGCAAAGTACATGGCTCGGTTTAAATGGCTCACTGTGATGCAGAAACGGAGGACGATGTCTGACAGGTGGATCGCTCTCTTGGCCGCCTCCAGAGCGTCTGCGGAATTCCCCAGTCGGAATACTAGGAAAGGAAGGCCGGAGTCACGGAGGCGCACAATCCATCCTGGCTGATTTCCACGGCTTGCCAGGAATAGTCCAGGTAGATTGGCAAACAATTGACTTTTTTATTATTGTAATTATCCCTTTTCTTTTTATTTGTTTATAATACAAAAATGGAACAGCAAATTGTAAGGAAAATAGGGGAGGGAAAAGTGTAGAGGGGGAAAAGGGAAGAAAAAAAGAAAAGGCTTCCTGATTCCCTTTGGTGCAGAAGAATGAGATAATAACCTCTCTTTCTCTTTATTTCTTCCTTTCTTTCTTTCTTTCTTTCTCTCTCTCTTACTCTCTCCTTTCCTTCTTTCTTGCCTTGTTTTTTTCTCTCCCCTTCCTGTTTTTCCTTTATTTCTATCTTTCTCTCCCCTTCTCTTTCCTTCTTCCTTATTCTTTTATTTTTCTATCTCCTTTCTTTCTCTTCTTCTTTTTCCTTATTTCTTTCTCTTCCTCCTTTCTTTCTCTGCTGTCTTTTCTTTCCTTCCTACCTTATATATTTCTTTTTTCTCTCCTCTTTCTTTCTTTCTCCTTCCTTTTCTTTTTCTTTCTTTCACTACCTACCTGTCACTTATCTATTTCCCTCCCCCCCTCCCTCTTTCTCCTTCTTTTTCTTTCACTACTTACCTACTTCCTTCCTTCCTTCTTTCTCCTTCCTTTTCTTTTTATTTCACTACCTTCCTTCCCTCCTTTTTTCCTTCTCTCCTTTTTTCCTTCCCTCCTTTTTTCCTTTTTTCCTTCCTTCCTTCCCTCCTTTTTTCCTTCCCTCTTTTTTCCTTTTTTCCTTCCCTCCTTTTTTCCTTCTTTCCTTCCTTCCTTCCCTCCTTTTTTCCTTTTTTCCTTCCTTCCCTCCTTTTTCCTTTTTTCCTTCCTTCTTTCCCTCCCTTTTTTCCCTCCCTCCCTCCCTCTACCCCCCCTTCCTGCTTTCCAGACTGTGCTGCAAATTCTCCTTCAGGAAAGAAGGAATGAAAGCCTCCATCGCTCTCCCTCCCCCAACCTTCTTACCCCGCTAGTGCCAAATGCCCGCTGGACCTCTTGCCCCGGTCAATTCCCTTTCACACTTACGTTTGCGTCCCAAGCTCAGGTGAGCTTCCAGCTGCTTGATCCTAGCAAGGAAATCAGGCCCGGCTCCGTTCTTCTGCAGGGCATAACCTAGTAGGGTGCAGGCATATTGGGCAGCTCTAGGCAGAATACAGATAAAAAAGCCCAATGAAGAGACCCAACAAACCGGACATTGTTAACTCATAAATTAAGCAAGGCATGGCAATTAAAAAAAGAAGAGAGGAGTTACAAGACAAATCATTTCCCTACAATTTGGCGTGGTCCACATTTGTTCAATGGGTAATCCTCGATTTACAACAGTTAATTTAGCAACAGTTTAAAATTACGACGACATTTTCACATTTATGACCATGGCAGTGTCACATGATCAGAATTCAGATGCTGGACAATTGGCCCCATATTGTTTTCCCGAAAATAAGACCTAACTGGAAAATAAGCCCTAGCACAATTTTTTTCCCAGGGTGTTCGTAATATAAACTCTACCTCCCCAAAATAAGCCAGTTAAGATCATCAGCCAGTGAGTATTGTATTCCCCCCAAAATAAGACCTAACCGGAAAATAATCCCTAATACATCTTTTGGAGCAAGCCATAGTATTTTATTTTGGGGAAACACAGTAGCTATTAGCATTTAGACTTTTATACCGCTTCACAGTGCTTCACAGCCCTCTCTAAGTGGTTTACAGAGAGTCAGCCTATTGCCCCCAACAATCTGGGTCCTCATTTTACCGACCTTGGAAGGATGGAAGGCTGAGTCAACTTTGAGCCTACTGAGATTTGATCTGCCAAACTGCTGGCAGCCGGTGATCAACAGAAGTAGCTTGTAGTACTGCACTCTAACCACTATACCACCCAGGCTATAACAGTTGCAGTGTCCTAGGGACATGTCATCCCCTTTTGTGACCTGGTTAGCGAAGCCAGATTTGCTTAACGGACATTGTTGACTAAATTAACACCTTAACAACTGAGGTAAGAAAAGTCATAAAATGGGGCAAAAACTTGCTTAACAAATGTCTCCCTTAGCTCAATAGTGGTTGTAAGTCGAAGTCTTTCTGTAATAAGATTGGAATCCAGCTGGAAACTCATCAGTTCAAAAGCTCTGATGACTTAATCTGAGTTGCATTTATACATACATCATTTATTCCATAATTCAAGAAACCTTTCCACTGGATGGCATCTGCAACTTTTAACTCAACTATGTGGCGGTGATCACCTTAAGGATTCCTCTTGACGTTGGTTGAAATCTTTGCTTCCCTAATTTACTGCAGTGGTTATATAATTGCAGCTGAAGCATGTCTTGACAAGCTCAATAGGGACAGAAACTTTACTTGTGTCAGTGAAACCTGCGATTGTTCCTGTCTGCTAAACTCCCCATTTCTGAAACATAGAAACATAGAAGACTGATGGCAGAAAAAGACCTCATGGTCCATCTAGTCTGCCCTTATACTATTTCCTCTGTTTTATCTTAGGATGGATCTATGTTTATCCCAGGCATGTTTAAATTCAGTTACTGTGGATTTACCAACCACGTCTGCTGGAAGTTTGTTCCAAGGATCTACTACTCTTTCAGTGAAATAATATTTCCTCACGTTGCTTTTGATCTTTCCCCCAACTAACTTCAGATTGTGTCCCCTTGTTCTTGTGTTCACTTTCCTATTAAAAACACTTCCCTCCTGAACCTTATTTAACCCTTTGACATATTTAAATGTTTCGATCATGTCCCCCCTTTTCCTTCTGTCCTCCAGATTATACAGATTGAGTTCATTAAGTCTTTCCTGATACGTTTTATGCTTAAGACCTTCCACCATTCTTGTAGCCCGTCTTTGGACCCGTTCAATTTTGTCAATATCTTTTTGTAGGTGAGGTCTCCAGAACTGAACACAGTATTCCAAATGTGGTCTCACCAGCGCTCTATATAAGGGGATTACAATCTCCCTCTTCCTGCTTGTTATACCTCTAGCTATGCAGCCAAGCATCCTACTTGCTTTTTCTTCTGCCCGACCACACTGCTCACCCATTTTGAGACTGTCAGAAATGACTACCCCTAAATCCTTCTCTTCTGAAGTTTTTGCTAACACAGAACTTCCAATGCAATACTCAGATTGGGGATTCCTTTTCCCCAAGTGCATTATTTTACATTTGGAAACATTAAACTGCAGTTTCCATTGCTTTGACCATTTATCTAGTAAAGCTAAATCATTTACCATATTACAGACCCCTCCAGGAATATCAACCCTATTGCACACAAATCAAATCGACATTGTATTTCCATCAAAAATTAAAGAATGGTATGAAAATTGAAATCAGTAATTGTTTATGTGTATCTGATAATGGAACATCAATGATAGCAAATGTTAAAAGACTTGTAAATTGGTTTCATCATATAGAATGCAATGTTTATTGGTCAAGTGTGATTGGGCACACAAGGAATTTCGTGGATGTATATATGGAAATTGTGGAGAAAAAAATAAAAAATATACAAAAACATGGCAAGAAAAATGGTAAAATGGGGCGAAAACTCGCTTAACACATTTCTCACTAAGCAACATAAATTCTGGGCTCAATTGTTGTTGTAAATTGAGGATTATCTGTAACTGGGTTTAATAAGAAAATTCAGCCTATGTTTGCTTAAATTCTATTGTAATTTTTTTCACATTATCTTGCCCTATGTGATTACATACATGTAAGTAAACAATGCCATTGCTACAGAAAGAAGAAAATTTAGGGAGCCACTTTTAGAAACGGAACACAACATTTTTGTGATCACCTATGAGCATAAGATTTGATGCCCTCATTACTGATCCCTATGCTGTCTTACATTGCCTCAGTTTCCAAATTAAACACAGACACCCAAAGTTTTTTTTCCAAAGTAGCCACCCAAAAGCTATCTTTGAAGAAGCAGTGGAGTGAAAATGTGGCAAGAGGTAAATATTTAGGTGAGGTAGTTAAGGGCACCGCCTTTTTCACCCATGGGGTGAGGACACCAATGTCAAAATGAAAAAAATAAGAAAGGAAGTGTTGCCAGAGTTATGACAATGCCCTAGTTATGTGCAAGCCCATGTTTGCAATGAAAAGCATCACTGGATTCAGTGGGGCAACAGCCTTTAAATACCATATTTTTCAGAGTATAAGATGCACAGGAGTATAAGACACACCGTAGTTTTTGGGGAGGGAAATAGGAGAAAAATCTACCTAACAGGTATTCATCTGGCTAGCATCTTTAATCTTGCCAGCTTCAGCACATTATCTCCTGTTTAGGGCTGATAAAAAAAATTCATATTTGGAGGGAGTAGCAATGAAAACAAGCCTGCATAGGCTTAGGGCTGGGGAAAAACCTTCTTTGGAGGGGGTAGGAATGAAAAAATCCTGCAAGCTGGGAAGAATGTTAGCACTTTGTTAGGGCTTGGGGTGGAGCTTTGAAAAAACTACATTTGGAGCATAAGATGCACCCAAATTTTCAGACTCTTTTTTTTGGTCTTATACTCTGAAAAATATGGTATGTTGGTAATGAAATTTCTGCAGGAAAACAAGAAAATTCAGAGACCACCAAACTTCAGTCTGGTATATAAATATGCTCTCTTATTGATACCAGCAAAAGATAATTCAACTTAAACCAAGTGCTTTCCATGAATTTTAACAAATACAGGTAATCCTTGATTTAATTACAGCGGGCACTGAAAAAAGGGACTTGTGACCGTTTTTCACACTTAATGACCGTTGGACCATCGGTATGGTCAAGTCATCAAAATTCAGGCACTCGGAAGCAGACTCAGATTGCAGTGTCCCGACTTACAACAACAGTTCATTTAGTGACCATTTGAAGTTAGTTATTTTTACACTGAAAAATGGGACTTATGTTGTCTTTTTCACACTTATGAGCATCCCCCATGGGTCACGTGGTCAGAATGCAGCCGCTTGGCCGCTGACTCGCATTTGCGACCGTTGGTGCCTGGGTTACGTGACCCCTTCTTGCGACCTTCTAGTTAAGCCAAGTCAATGGGGAAGCAGGATTCACGGAATAATCGTGTGACCGACTCAATTGCGGCGATTCATAACAACCGTGGCCAGGAAGGTCTTAAAACGGGGCAAAGCTCGCCTCAAAGATCTCCCTTTAACAGAAATGTGGGGCTCCATTGCGGTCGTAAGTCGAGGACTGCCTGCAAAGCTCACCCGGGGTTGGTCACCCGCCGCCCTCCCCTCCTGCAAACCTGAAGACCCGCTCCTTGGCTTGGCTCTGGGCGCTGAAGCGGACCCAGGAATCCATGGCGGGGCCCAAAGAGCGGTGAACGGCTGGAACAAACCGAACAGCCTGCGGCTGAACCGTCGCCCGTCTGTCGGGCCCTCGGAGGACAGGGGAAACACCTCCACTTCCGCCTCCGTTACAGGAGCTCGCGAGGGTCAAATTTATTCGAGCCTTAACGGTTGGCTCCCGCTGAAGGAATCGGGGAGGGAAGAAGTGACGTAAGCCTAGGAGCGTACGCCTGCTTCTGTTCTCGATCCCTATTGGTTGAATCCTTCGCCGAGGTGCCGCCCAACTCCAACTGGAGCCGTCCGTCTCCTGACTTTCCGAGAGACTCACGACGGCGATTGGGCGGGAGGGCGTGAAAGCTCGCCTCCTGCCGGAGAAGGCGCTCTGCCATTGGTAGCTGGCCGGGGCTGACTGACACTTCGCCCGTGAGGCGACTCCGCGTCTCTTCGCCTCGGTCGTTCGCCACGGAGGGGATGGAGTCGCTCCGCGTCCAGCGGCTGCAGCCGGGCGTCGGCGGGACTCTTCGCTCGCTGCGGCCCGGCGTGACGACTGGAGGGCTTTCCTCGGCCGCCTCAGCGCCGCCTCTCCCGCCGCCCCCGCCGCCGCTCGGGCTGACGCTCACCTTAGGGCCGCCGCCGCCCCCTCCGCCGCTCCCGCCCTCCCTCTTGCCTGGGGTGACGGGCGGCAACAGCGGTGGCAGCCCCCCGGGAGTTGCCGGGGGCCCTCCCGCTGTCCTGAGGGAGGCCGTGGAGGCCGTGGTGCGGAGCTTCGCTAAGCACACGCAGGGATACGGCCGCGGTGAGGAGCCGGGACCCTCCTGCCGAAGGCCGGCTCCCCCTCAGCTTTGCCTCCTGGGTGGGGTCGAACGGGGAGGGAGGAGGGAGTCTGGAGACACCTTAGATACTGGTAGTCCTCCACTTACGACCGACAGAGAGAGAATGAGAATTTCCATTGCTGAGCAAGACGTTTTGTGGAGGGTGTTTTGCCCCATTTTGCAACCTTCAGGGTGTCCAGCAAACCTGGAAATCAGGGAAATATCGGAAATCGGTGGTTTGGGAAATATCAGGGAATTCGTGAAAAAAACAGAATAAATCAGGGGGGGAAACACAAACTATTAACATGTTTAAAAGTCAGGGGGAAATCATGTTTTTTTTTAAAAATGGATCTCGCTGCCTGGCAGAGTCAAGCAAAAATGAGCATAACTGTGGCAACAACATGCTTCCTCAGCTCAGAAATATCAACCGATATTTCTCCACGGCTTAGCCGTTTGGTATGGCATCATCTACAACCGAGCTTTAACTCGCAAGTTACAGGACAATGTCAGGGAAATATCAGGGCATTTCAAAATGCTTTCCCCTTGGACACCCTGGACCTTTCTTGTTGCCGTTGTTAAGTGAATCCCTGCAGTCATTAAAGTGAGTCACCCGGTGGTTAAATTAAACCTGGCTTCCCCTTTTGACATTGGCTACTTGGAAGGTCTCCAGAGGGGAGGACGGAGGACGTTGCATCCCGTCAATAGATATGTCAATAGATATAAACCGGTTGACAAAGCCTCCAAATTTTGATCCCTTGGCCGTGGGGGATGCTGCAAGGATCATACATGTGAGGGGGGGGGAGGAGGATTAGCCATTTGTTTTTCACTGCTGTTGTAACTGGTCACTAAACGAATGGCCAGGGTGGGGCAGTGGTTAGAGTGCAACACTGCAGGCTACTTCACCTAACTGCTAGCTGTAGTTCATGAATGATTTTAAATGTTCTTAGGGTTTCTAAAGACTTTTTAGCTATATTAATTGGATTTTTAGATAAGTTTACTGTATATTGTTTTGATATGTTGTGAGCTGCCTGAGTCCTTGTAGAGGAGCAGTATACAAATCCAATAAATAAATAAGTAAGTAAGTTCAAATCTCACCACCAGTTCCAGATTGACTCAGCCTTCCATCCTTCTGAGGTGGGTAAAATAAGGACCCAGATTGTTGGGGGCAAGAGGCTGAGTCTGTAAACCGCTTAGAGAGGGCTGTAAAAGCACTATGAAGCAGTATGTAACTCTAAATGCTATTGCTATTGTAAGTCATGGACTACCTTTAATGGCTTTAGTAGCCTTAGAGAAGTGAGAGCAGGGTGGAATGGGACAACTCAGTTGCAGCACGATTCAACAATTCAATTTAATTATTTTAAATATTTTTTAAAAAATACTTTAGTTTTTGTCATTCCCATTTTATTTTGCCTCTCCTTTGGCATTCTTTCTTTAATGATTCAGTGACTATTTCTTGGATATTAGTGTAAATGTTGTCCCATGGCAAGTGGGCTCTGGTGAGTTGTCTCACAGAGAGTTGGCATGACGAGTTGTCGTAAACCTAGAGCAGCGGTCACTGCTTTATTTATGAACCTCTGTGCCTCTGAACATATGCAAAATGTTTTTCTCTAGTTTGTTATGCTGCTGCTTTTTCCCCCCAATAAATTTTATTTATATGTTTTTCTTTAACATAAATGGGTGCTTAAGAAACTGTGTATTGTATGGGTAAATACCGGTATGTATATTATAAATAATAGTAACAATATTTACTTGTATATAGTGGTATTTCTGCAACTTCTAATTTCTACCTTTATTTAACCATTTGTAAAACAAATCCCATGTTAAAAATATTCTGTATCTTCTTTATCCTTTATCTTTAACATTAACCTATCCATTTCTGCAGTCTAATATTTTTCATTATTATGTTTTTGTCTGTAGGAATTTCTTAATTTTTCTAATAGTGTACAATTACAATTCTTGCTGCTGTCAGCACATATTAAATAGGTGTGCTGCACTTCTGATCATGCAAGGAACGTTTTTCTGAACATAGGACTATCAAATGCGGAGATCATTCTCCTGAGATAGAAAATAGGATATACTTCATTGTTGGTGATAAAAGCGCAGAGATTAGAGTAGAGGGTAAGCATGTATTAATTCACTCTTGTCAAGTTGATTTATCGGCGAACATATGTCAAGGTGGTGAACTCTTCTTTGTAGTTGTTTTTTTTTAAGAGGACCATCTCTGCTGTTTTTTCTGAAGATTGCAGAAAGTTGGCCTCTATAATTGAGGTTTCTTTTAATTTTGTATTGTAATTGCATGTTTCTTTTTTTGGCAGGCTTTTTGATGCAACTCTGTGCTTCTGAATAAAAGCTTCTGTTTCTGTCAATCTGATGGGACCTTGCTTCAATAATAGCACTTCCATGCAAGCCATTGCATTATTGACTTTGTGTAGTTTTTCTATTTTATTATGTTTTCATGATTATGACTAGTAAGGAAGAGACAATTTACTCAATACAAGATTACTTGGCTAGAGCAGTGTTTTTCAACCAGTGTGCCATGGCACACTAGTGTGCCGCGAGACATGGTCAGGTGTGCCGCGAAGCTCAGAGATAAAGAAAGCAAAAGAGAAAGAAAGAAAGCAAGAGAGAGAGAAAGAGAACAAGAGAGAAAGAAAGCAAGAGAGAGAAAGAGCGAGAGAGAGAGAAAGAGAACAAGAGAGAAAGCAAGAGAGAGAAAGAAAGAAAAAGAGAACAAGAGAGAAAGAAAGCAAGAGAGAGAAAGAGAACAAGAGAGAGAGAAAGAGAACAAGAGAAAGCAATAGAGAGAAAGAAAGAAAAATAAAGAGAATGAGAGAAAGAAAGAAAGCAAGAGAGAGAGAAAGAGAACAAGAGAGAAAGAAAGCAAGAGAGAAAGAGAACAAGAGAAAGAAAGAGAGAGAGAAAGAGGGAGGGAAGGAGAGAGAGAGACATAGAGGGAGGGAGAGAGAAAGAGAGCAAAAAAGAGAGGAAGGAAGAGAAAGAAAGAGGGATGGAGAGAGAGAGAAAGAAAGAGGAAGGACAGGAGAGAAAGGAGGGAGAAAGAAATCGAAGGGGAGGAAGAGAGAGAATTTTTTTGTTCAAACTTTTTTTAACACCCCCCCCCCCCCCCGCTCAATGTGCCCCAGGGTTTCATAAATGTAAAAAATGTGCCGCGGATCAAAAAAGGTTGAAAATCACTGGGCTAGAGGAATGTGTGCAATCATAACATATAGAGCCACGGGGCACAGTGGTTAGAGTGCAGTAGTACAGCTACTTCTGATGCCTGCCAGCTGCCAGCAATTTGGCAGTTCAAATCTCACCAGGCTCATGATTGATTGAGCCTTCCAGTCTTCCAAGGTGGGTAAAGTGAGGACCCAGATTGTTGAGCCTGATAAACTGCTTAGAGGGGGTGATAAAGCACTGTAAAGTAATATATAAGTATAAATGCTATTACTATCTAATGGAGAGGCTGCATCTCAGGCATAAAATTGCTGTTATCCATACTTTAAAACATGATGGACAACCATGCGAGAACTGATAAAGCATCCCAAAAATTTCCACATTGGGCTCAAAAAAATCAGGTGTGAATTTTTTTTGATCGCTAGAAGAGGTTAAGCTTACCAGGAAGTAGGTTGTGGTCTATTTTGTCAAATGCCTTACTGAAACCCATATATACTATGTCCACTACATTTTGCTGGTCAACTAATTTAGTCACTTTGTCAAAGAATGAAATAAGGTTTGGCATGATCTATTTTTTGACAAACCCTTGTTGGCTTCCTGTTATAACTTTGCTTGCTTCTAGGTGTTTGCCGTTCTGTGGCTTGGTTATCTTTTCCAGTATCTTCTCAGATATTGAGGTCAGGCTGCTTGGTCTCTAGTTTTTTGAAGATGGAAACCAGTTAAAGGAGTGAATGGCTTTAACTTCACCATCAGCATAATTTATGAACATTTTTATTTATATTTGCAACCACACAAAAATTATACCAGCTAAAACATAATATTTTAGGGGTCTAATAATTTAAACTCTGGGACTTCATGCCTGAAAGGTTTGTGTATTTTCAGTTGGAAAAAGGAGGCTTAATCTTTCAGAATTCTCTATTAATAAAATCTTTTTCTCAAAGTAGCCTTATTGTATGATAGCCTTCGTTTCTGTTTATACTTGGCTGCAAGAAACCATGTTCAAGTTTAGAACATGTTTGGACTGCAAACTATTTGTTTTGGAATTCTGTAGTTCTCTCAAATTATTTTCTCAAAACCTATTTGATTGTTTTAAGAATAGAAGATATATTAAAGTGCTTTATATGATTGTAAGGAGAAAAAACTTCCACTGTTTTCATATTGAGGTCATTGGCTATAATTGAGTGGCTGTTATTGGGTAGCATCCCAATGGAGGCTGTTTTGTACATTTTTAAACAGTAAATGTTTGGCAGGCAGTCCGTAGTTTAGCTTGCTTTTCTGGTTCCAAAAAGCCTGCAAGGACATATGGAATCACTTACTCTTTCTTCTTATATACGCAAGTCATGTGTGTCATACGCAAGGCAAAGACCAGAGTTTGGGACCAAGAGAGTAAACAATGTTTATAAATAACACCGTTTGACTTCTGACTGTAAACATTTGCACTTTGGTAGCAAGCAGTGTAGAAAAGAAATGCTTTTCTTCATGAGCATTTTTAGATTACTATTATTTGTGTCAAAGGCTTTCTTGCTTCACATGGGAGATCTTCATATATGGAGGAGCTGTACTTTCCAGCTAAAGGATAGTGTTTCTTCTGTTGCTTAGGATTCATAAATATTTAGCATACCGGTAATCCTCGACGTACGGACACAATTGAGCCCAAAATTTTGCAGAAGGTCAAATGGCACTGGAACAAATGACTTATGACAGCTTTACACACTTAAGAACCATTGCAGCTTCCTCGTGGTCACACGATCAAAATTCAAATGCTTGGCAACTGCTTCGTGTTTATGAGGGTTGCAATGTCCTAGAGCAGTGTTTCCCAACCTTGGCAACTTTATTTGGACTTCAACTCCCAGAATTCCCCAGCCAGCAAATGCTGGCTGAGGAATTCTGGGAGTTGAAGTCCAGATATCTTCAAGTTGCCAAGGTTGGGAAACACTGTCCTAGAGTCACGTAATCCGCTTTTGCGAGCTTCTGTCAAGCTAAGTCAATGGGAAAGCCAGGTTCACTTAACATGATCCTTGTTACTAATTTAATAACTGCAGTGATTCACAACAGTGGCAAGAAAAGTCATAAAATGGGGCAAAACTCACTTAACAAATGTTTCACTTAGCAAATGTTAACAAATGTTTCACTTAGGGATTTTGGGCTCAATTGTGATTGTATGTTGCAGACTACCTACATGTCCAGCATTTTCCAGTTCATTCATTTTGAATTTTCTGTTTGGTTCTAAAAGGCCGCACTAATATCTTCTAGTTACTTATTCCAAAATTGTAGTGTCTGTGTATAAATTGATTGTAAAAGCTGTGTAGACATCTTAAAGTAGTGTCTTACACTATAAGTAGTCTTTGACTTATAGCCGATCACTTAGCAACCATTGCAAATTATGATGAACTTCCCTAGGGCTACTTGCAACCTGTTATGACAGTGAACCCAATTGTGGTTGTAAGTTGAGGACTACCAGTATCTGCAATAGCTCTCTGGATTCTCCAGTTGCAGCAGTGATGAGGAAAGCTTCAGGCTGCAGATGTGTGTATAAATAATTGTTGATATTCTTACAGACTCCTTTTCTATTTTCAGTCAATGTTGTTGAAGCACTCCAGGAATTCTGGCAGATGAAGCAATCACGTGGTGCTGATCTGAAAAATGGCGCTCTGGTGGTTTACGAGATGGTCCCATCCAACAGTCCTCCTTACATTTGCTACGTTACGTTGCCAGGAGGGAGCTGCTTTGGCAGTTTTCAGGTTAGATTGTCTTACTTATGGAATCTTAGACTTGAACCATGAGGTGGCCTAGAGGTAAATAATAATAATAATAATAATAATAATAATAATAATAATAATAATAATAATAATAAAAAAAAACAATTGCTGCCAATCTGCCTTCCATTGAGGACCTGTATACTGCACGAGTCAAAAAGAGGGCGGGAAAAATATTTACTGACCCCTCACATCCTGGACACAAATTGTTTCAACTCCTACCCTCAAAACGTCGCTACAGAGCACTGCACACCAAGACAACTAGACACAGAACAGTTTTTCCCGAACGCCATCACTCTACTAAAGAAATAATTCCCTCAACACTGTCAGACTTTCTACTAAATCTGCACTTCTATTCTACTAGTTTTTCTCATAATTCCTATCACCCATTTCCTCCCATGTTGACTGTATGACTGTAACTTGTTGCGTATATCCTAAGTTTTTTATTAATATTGCTTCTTCATTGCTTATTTGACCCCTATGACAATCATTAAGTGTTGTACCACATGATTCTTGTCAAATGTATATTTTATTTTATGTACGTTGAGAGCATATGCACCAAGACAAATTCCTTGTGTGTCCAATCACACTTGGCCAATAAAATTCTATTCTATTCTAATAATAATAATAATAATAATAATTTATTAGATTTGTATGCCACCCCTCTCCAAAGACTCGGGGCGGCTCACAACAATAACAAAAACAATATAATAGTAATACAAATCTAATATTTAAAAAGTATATATAAAACCCCAACAATTAAAACCATACAACACATGCATACCAAACATAAAATATAAAAGCCTGGGGGAGGTGTCTCACTTCCCCCATGCCTGGCGATATAGGTGGGTCTTGAGTAATTTGCGAAAGACAAGGAGGGTGGGGGCAATTCTAATCTCCGGGGGGAGTTGATTCCAGAGGGCCAGGGCCGCCACAGAGAAGGGTCTTCCCCTGGGGCCCGCCAAACGACATTGTTTTGTTGACGGGACCCGGAGAAGGCCAACTCTGTGGGACCTAATCGGCCGCTGGGATTCGTGCGGTAGCAGGCGGTTCCGGAGGTATTCTGGTCCACTGCCGAATGGGAGGCAAAGATTTTTGCCTCCCATTTGGAAAGTTGAGAGTTCAGTCCTAGGCAGCGGTAGATGTTTCTCTATCCGGGCACAAAGACAAAATATCTGCTGTGAACTCCACGTAGGCCTCAGGAAGGGCATCTGGTCAGTAAACACTCAGCTCCATTTTTTCACCCAGACCTCATCCTGAAACAAGGGATTATAGCAGTGGTGGGTTGCTGCTGGTCCAAACGGGTTCTGCTCGCTGAGCTGATGCGATGGGAATCAGTAGGAAAAGTAAGTGGAACCCACCCCTGATTACAGGGTCATAAAAATAAAAACTAAATCATGGAATCTTAGTCAGGTGGAATTGATGAAAATATCTTTAGTTTTGGACAGCCATTCTTTTCATGAAAAGACAAGCTATGAGATGCAGTAATATTCTGTACTGTAAAGGTGAAAAAATACAATGTGGGTGCCACCTTTAACTGCATAATATTAGCAATAAGTTTCAGGAAAACTATAATCTCCAGTCATTCCAAATCCTGAGCTTAACAGTTAGAACCTAAAGCAGCAGAGATTTGGCGATAAATTATGTCTTTTGTGGGATTTTAAGCAGCCATCCAGAATAAACAGGAATGTCTGATCCCTTGGAAATAGCACTGGGTCTTTAGAATCAAATACCTAGTTTGGTTTTTAATTAATTGATTTTGCTGACAAATATTATTGTGGCTTTTCCCCCTGTAAACGAACGTGCTGACTTTTAGCATCGGGTGAGGTTCATTCTTTCTAGGATGCTGAGCATTCAAACCTGCCCGATAGTTGCAGCCTATCAAAGAACAGCAATTCTGCAGTGCCCTTTACAGCACAATTTAGGGATAACCTTGTTAACTTACCCTGATATTTTCCGTTTTTATGTCTACCTTGTATTTTTCCCCAACCTCACCTCAGTTTTGTCCAACGAAAGCGGAAGCCAGGAGGAGTGCTGCAAAAATTGCACTGATGAATTCAGTCTTCAATGAGCATCCATCCCGAAGAATCACGGATGACTTTATTGAGAAAAGTGTCCTGGAGGCTTTGGCATGTTTCAACGTAAGTGCTTTTGAAATTCGGAAACAGTTGTAGGAAAAATTCAAAAATCTTTAGGAATCCTTCTGGATTATTGGTAAGGCCTCTAAACAGCTCTCTAGGTGTGTAATGAAAATAAGTAGCTTAACCATTGTTGTGTACTTCTCCTAGTTATACACGTGTGTACATATTTACCCTTGGCCCTTTCAATATCTTTTTTGTATGCCTAACAACTTTCCTTTTGCATTGACAAAACTTTTAGAATCGGTTTTCTCCTGCCTAACAGTAATTGAACCTGCAAGTTCATTTGAATGTTGTGACGATCATAAAAGTGGCAATCATGACTGTCCACAATTTTACTGTGGATGCTGCAAAGTCCCTGATGAAGACAATGTCTTCAGAGGGGCTGAGAGCAACCCAGCCGTGTGGGATCACTTACGAACGCGAATCCTAGAAAGAAGACTTGGACACATTTTCTCTTTGGGTGAAGTGACATAGAAACATAGAAACATAGAAGTCTGACGGCAGAAAAAGACCCCATGGTCCATCTAGTCTGCCCTTATACTATTTTCTGTATTTTATCTTGGGATGGATATATGTTTATCCCAGGCATGTTTAAATTCAGTTACTGTGGATTTATCTACCACGTCTGCTGGAAGTTTGTTCCAAGGATCTACTACTCTTTCAGTAAAATAATATTTTCTCATGTTGCTTTTGATCTTTCCCCCAACTAACCTCAGATTGTGTCCCCTTGTTCTTGTGTTCACTTTCCTATTAAAAACACTTCCCTCCTGGACCTTATTTAACCCTTTAATATATTTAAATGTTTCGATCATGTCCCCCCTTTTCCTTCTGTCCTCCAGACTATACAGATTGAGTTCATTAAGTCTTTCCTGATACGTTTTATACTTAAGACCTTCCACCATTCTTGTAGCCCGTCTTTGGACCCGTTCAATTTTGTCAATATCTTTTTGTAGGTGAGGTCTCCAGAACTGAACACAGTATTCCAAATGTGGTCTCACCAGCATTCTATATAGCGGGATCATAATCTCCCTCTTCCTGCTTGTTATACCTCTAGCTATGCAGCCAAGCATCCTACTTGCTTTCCCTACTGCCTGACTGCACTGTTCACCCATTTTGAGACTGTCAGAAATCACTACGCCTAAATCCTTTTCTTTTGAAGTATTTGCTAACACAGAACTGCCAATACAATAGTCAGATTGAGGATTCCTTTTCCCCAAGTGCATTATTTTACATTTGGAAACATTAAACTGCAGTTTCCATTGCTTTGACCATTTATCTAGTAAAGCTAAATCATTTACCATATTGCCGACGCCTCCAGGAATATCAACCCTATTGCACACTTTAGAGTCATCGGCAAATAGGCAAACCTTCCCTACCAGACCTTCCCCTATGTCACTCACAAACATATTAAAAAGAATAGGACCCAGAACAGACCCTTGTGGCACACCGCTTGTAACCTGACTCTGCTCAGAATACTCGCCATTCACAACAACCCTCTGGTGTCTATGCTTCAGCCAGCTGCAAATCCATTGAACTATCCAGGGATTAAGTCCAATCTTCACTAATTTATCTATCAGCTCTTTATGTGGAACCGTATCAAAGGCTTTGCTGAAGTCCAGGTAGGCAATATCCACGGCACCACCTTCATCCAACACCTTTGTGACATAGTCAAAGAAATCAATGAGATTAGTCTGACATGATTTGCCTTCAGTAAAGCCATGCTGATTTGGGTCCAATAAGTTATTGTTTTTTAGGTGCTGATTTATCCTCTTTTTCAGTAGAGTCTCCATGACACAGTATAGAGTTGTGTACCTCTTTTTATTTGGGAGCATAAGCAAATGGGGATAATTACACGTACACGTCAAGTGATACACAAACATCCAATAACATAACTTCAAACATGACATATCTATGAGTCCTTCCTTTCCCCCAGATACCACAAATCAATTTCCTTGAAACTTTTCCTTTGAGCAAATGTTTCTCACACCTAATTTCTCTGAAGCCTTCTGCCTTATCACAACCAATCTCCTTTATCACAGTCCTGTTTTTGCTTCAGGCAATGTAAATCTCCCCCTTTGATCGTATAACGTCCTGTCTGGAGTGATGTAAACTTGTTTATCAGTGAGATGTTTATTGAGCCAGTTGTTTCCCTGTTATAATTCACCAGAAATACAGACTAAGCAGTTAGTACCATCCTATCCTGGCTATAATAGAACCAGGGTAAGCAGAGCATTTTTATGCTAGAGGTCCAGATATATATGATATAATCCTATTCTAACATTTATGCTATACAGTACTGCAACATTTTACAAACTTTTTTGTGTTGGTCATTAAGGAAACATAGCAACAGCACTTAGACTTATATACTGTTTCACAGTGTTTTAAACTCTCTAGGCAGTTTACAGAGTCAGCACATTGCTCCCAATAATCTGGGTTCTCGTTTTACTGACTTCAAAAGGATGCAAGGCTGAGTCAACCTTGAGCCAGGCAGGATCGAACTATTGGCAGTATTCACCTGCAATACTGCTTTCTAAGCACTGTGCCACCATGGCAGTCATTAAGCAGATGCTGTGGTTGTAGTAGACTATAGCAGTGTTTCCCAACCTTTTTTGAGCCGCGGCACATTATTCATGTTTTCAAAATTCTGGGGAACACTGAAGGGGGGGGGCGGGGGGGCTAAAGAAAAGTTTGGACAAAAAAAAAATCTCTTCCTCCATTTCACTCTATTTCTCCCTCCCTCTTTCTCTCTCTTCCTTCCTTCCCTTCTTTCTCTCCATCCCTCTTTCTTTCTTTCTTCCTCTCTTTTTTGCTCTCTTTCTCCCTCCTTCCCTCCCTCTATGTCTTTCCCTCTCCCTCCTTCCCCCCTTTCTTTCTCTCTCTCTCTTGCTTTCTTTCCCTCTCTTTCTCTTGCTTTCTTTCTCTCATTCTCTCTCCCCTCCTTTTTCTCTCTCTCTCTTTCTCTCTCGTTCACCACGCCAGCAACAGAGAGAAAAAGAAAGAGCGAGAGAGAGCCGGAGAGAGAGTGGAGTGCGCAGCAGCCATCAGCCTCCTCGCCCTCCCAGACGTCCCCAGCGCCCGGCCTCACGCCGCCTCCCGTTAGCCCGGCCGAAAGCCACACAGTCCCGGACTCCAGGATCGCTTGCTTCTCCGGCCAGCGCGGCGCTTTCCTGGGCAGATGGTTTTGCTGACCGGAGAAGCGAGCGATCCGGGAGTCCGGGACTGTGTGGCTTTGCGCCATGAAGAGAAAACGGCAGCAGGGAAAAGTCGGCCGTTTTCTCTTCATGGCGCAAAGCCACACAGTCCCGGACTCCCGGATCGCTCGCTTCTCCGGTCAGCAAAGCCATCTGCCCAGGAAAGCGCCGCGCTGGCCGGAGAAGCGAGCAATCCGGGAGTCCGGGACTGTGTGGCTTTGCGCCATGAAGAGAAAACGGCCGACTTTTCCCTGCTGCCGTTTTCTCTTCATGGCGCAAAGCCACACAGTCCCGGACTCCCGGATCGCTCGCTTCTCCGGCCAGCGCGGCGCTTTCCTGGGCAGATGGCTTTGCTGACCGGAGAAGCGAGCGATCCGGGAGTCTGGGACTGTGTGGCTTTGCGCCATGAAGAGAAAACGGCAGCAGGGAAAAGTCGGCCGTTTTCTCTTCATGGCGCAAAGCCACACAGTCCCGGACTCCCGGATTGCTCGCCCCAAGGCAGGAGGCGGCGGAGGAGAGTGGGCGGATCAGGCGGGCAATGGGGCAGGGCGGAGAAGCCAGGGGCGCGTTTGGCCGGAGGCACCGTGGGGAGGCAGGGGCAGGGAGGTGCGGCAGTAGGTGCCTCCGGCCAAACGCGCCCCTGGCTTCTCCGCCCTGCCCCATTGCCTGCCCGATCCGCCCACTCTCCTCCGCCGCCTCTCGCCGCGGCACACCTGACGATGTCTCGCGGCACACTAGTGTGCCGCGGCACACCGGTTGGCAAACGCTGGACTATAGGAGACAACCACGTGGCGTAGACACCGTCAGTTTGGAGTGTTGATGTTCCTGTAAGACACATAAGAACAGGCTCTAATTAAAATTATCTGGTCCCAATTCGCTTTGACCATTAGTAGTTCAGATTCATGCATATCAGTAGCATAAAATAAATTTGTAGTACAGTATTATGAATTCTATCATGGCTTTTAACGTCTGACAATTGTTAAGTGAACTTGTAAAGTTCATTAAGTTAACTTCAAATCCAGGTTGTAATTTCTTTTGAGGGGGGTTGTCAGTTATATCTTTGGGTGCTAAGCAATCAGTTTAAGCACTCTGCCACAGCCCTATGGAACTGTCATTTATTTATATAACTAGCTTCCAAAAACTGCAGCTCTGTGAAAACTCTTCTTAAAGTAGGAATCCTTCTTGCATAAAAAAGATTATCTTTTTATTCTAATCCAATCTAACCTACAATGTTTTGTCTTTCCAACAGGGCAACAGAGAGGAAGCAGATAACCCAAGTACTGGTATTGGTGCTTTCCGCTTCATGTTGGAGTCCAACAAAGGGAAATCCATGTTAGAGTTCCAGGTATTCTTAATTGGATTATGCAGTCCAGACTTTTGCTACTAAAACCTAAACTATTGCCTTAATTTCGAGTAACTATTGCCTTAATTTCGAGTAACTGTTTGTGAAGAGAAAATGCAAAATGTGTAGGAGAGGTGAAATTGGCACAGGAATGTAGTATTGTTAGTGTTCTTCCTAATCTGTTGACCAACATAACACTCTGAAACATCATCAGATATCCTAAGATTAAAGCCGGTTGCAGTGCCTTTATAATAAATGCTTAAGGAATTAACGGTGGATTCATTTCCTCCCACTAATGACTCTATGACTGTAACTTGTTGCTTGTACCCTTACAATTGTATCCTTATGATTTATATCAATCATAAGGATACAACTGATATAAGGGTAACAATTTTAGCCTTACAATTTATATTAATATCGATTGTTTCCTGATTGCTTATTTGTACCCTATGACAATCATTAAGTATTGTACCTTATGATACTTGACGAACATATCTTTTTTTTTAAGGAGCACTGAGAGCTTATGCACCAAAGACAAATTCCTTGTGTGTCCAATCACACTTGGCCAATAAAGAATTTGATTCTGTTCTATTTGATGGTAAACTGAGAATTTGTTTATCAGAATTAGATTTTTTTTAAAGGTGCGGGGGGGCTGGGAACCTCCATGTATTGTTGAATGATGAATCATCCAGTAGTTTTTATGTTTACAACCTGAAGGGCAAATTATTGTGTGCGATAATCACAAATTCAAGACTCAAGGGAAGATGGAACGGCTTTGGGAACGCCTGGTAATGTTTTGTCTGCCGATAACAATGCTCAAATTTGTCCTGCTTTCTTTGGCAGGAACTGATGACAGTCTTCCAGCTGCTACACTGGAACGGTAGCCTTAAAGCCATGCGAGAGAGGCAGTGTTCACGACAGGTAGGTTTGTTCAAAGGACCTGCAGTTATTTGTGCCTGTAGCTGTCAGTGGACAGAACCCGAGGTCCCTTTGGGCATTGCTGAACATCTTTGCTATTAGCTTCCTGAACTCAGTACCACCTGGAGGGCCTCCTCCCTCTGTTTTAAAGCCGCACCAGAAGCCGCTTTGGTCTCTGTGGAAAACAAAGTAACAGATGAGAGATTCTTGTGGCTTGGAGAAGTGTGTGAAATTAAGAAACTGCATTTTTTTTTAACTCCCTCTTTAAGCCGGAAGAATCTGAAGTTGAACTAGTTCTTTGTCAATCCTTGATTCAAATAAAGATTGAGAATAGGCTGGACTGTGCGGAGATGGATAAATTGATGAAAGTAATAAAAGAAAAAGATGAAACGGAATATTATTTAATATGGAACAAATGATATAAATGGCTAGAGGATAGGAAAATAAAATATATACAATAGTGATGACTTTGAAATTAGGAATATTGGCAAAAGGTTATTAAATATGTCCTACATAAATATATATATGTATGTACTGTATATATGTATGCATGTGTATATATATATGTAAAGTAATATTGATATAATAACAAAACATAGTATGTAAGAAGCAGTATAAATATTATGTAAGGATTAAGGGAACCATAAATATATAAACATAAACAAGAAGGGGAAGAAAATCTAAAATATGGATATACACTGATATAGAACTGTTGTAAAATGGAAACTTTTTTCCTTGTATGTTTTTGTTTTTGTTTTTTTTAATAAATAAAATTTGTTTTTTTCAATAAGTACAAATTATTTTTTAAAAAAGAGAATAGCAACAATGAACAGGTAGTCCTTGACTTACAACAGTTTGTTTAGTGACCATTCAAAGTTACAGCAGCACTGAAAAAAAAAGAGCTAGGACTATTTTTCAGAGTTATGACCTCGCAGCATCCCCATGGTCACATGATCAAAATTCAGAGGCTTGGCAACTGATTCATATTTATGACCTTTGGAGGGCCCCAGGGGAGTCGTGTGATCCCCTTTTGCAGCCTTCCAAGAGGCAAAGTCAGCGGGGAAGACAGGTTCACTTAACCAACTGCATTGGCTAACTTACCAATTGCAATGTTTCACCTAACAACTGTGGCAAGAAAAGGCGTATTAAAATGTCTCACTGGACAATAGAAACTTTGGCCTCAATTGCAGTTGTAAGTTGAGGGCTACCTGCACTTTACTGACAATAAAGCAGTTAAGAGATTAGAGCAGGCAGGATCTGCTGGCTAAGGCACAGAAACACTGTGGTTAACTTTCTTTTTTCCCCTCCTCTCCCCTCCCTTCTGTATTCAATCACTGTCCATTTGAAAACCCTCAATTGTTGTTTTGGAAACAGGGCCCCCAGTGTGGGAGCCTTTCCCATGGCCACATTCCTTTTGTTGGCCTTGTGCTTGTGCCCCTCATCTCAGGGGCAGGCTCTGCTTCACTCCCAAGCCCTCCCCAAGCACGCACATTCCAGTCTCTTTCCCCCTCCCCCCAATTCCCACCGTTGCTATGCCAGGCTGGCAAAAAGGCAAAACGAAGCAGCAACGGCCGCAGAATGGTAGTCGTGATAGTCACTTGCTGTTCCAAATTTTCCTCCCAGTTATATAAAGGAAGGTTTATAGTATGAAGCCGTCTGCCTGACTGAAGAGAGATTCTCTCAACACTGTCAAACTAGAAAAGAAACGTCGTTAAGACGGGGGACAACTCACGTAACAAAAGAAGAGAATATAGAATAGGAATAGGAATAAGATAGAAGAATAGAATATATACTGCCCCCAAAAAATAAAGGGAATACTCAAATAACACATCCTAGATCTGAATGAATAAAATATTCTCATTGAATACTTGGTTCTGTACAAAGTTGAATGTGCCCAACAGACTGTGAAATTGATTGTCAATCAAGGTTGCTTCCTAAGTGGACAGTTTGATTTCACAGAAGTTTGATTTACATGGAGTTATATTGTGTTATTTAAGTACAGTGTTCCCTCGATTTTCGCGGGGGATGCGTTCCGAGACCACCCGCGAAAGTTGAATTTCCGCGAAGTAGAGATGCGGAAGTAAATATACTATTTTTGGCTATGAACAGTATCAAAAACCTTCCCTTAACACTTTAAACCCCTAAATTGCAATTTTCCATTACCTTAGCAACCATTTAGATTATTACTCACCATGTTTGTTTATTAAAGTTTATTAAAAAAAATATTTATTAAAAGCAGACAAAAGTTTGGCGATGACATATGACGTCATCGGGTGGGGAAAAACCGTGGTATAGGGAAAAAACCCTTTTTGAAAAACCGTGGTATAGACTTTTCGCGAAGTTCAAACCCGCGAAAATCGAGGGAACACTGTATTCCCTTTATTTTTTGAGCAGTGTATTTACTAAGTCTGTACTACTATTACTACTAGTTTTTTCTCATCATTCCTAGCAACCATTTCCTACCACTTATGACTGTATGTCTATAACCTGTTGCTTGTATCCTTAAGATTTTTATTAATATTGATTGTTTCTTCTTTGACCCTTATGACAATCATTGTGTTGTACGTCATGATTCTTGACAAATGTATCTTTTATTTTATGTACACTGAGAGCATCTGCACCCATGACAAATTCTTTGTGTGTCCAATCACACTTGGCCAATAAAGAATTCTATTCTATTCTATTCTCGGCTGGTTCTGGTATCTGGAAGACCTCCTTTCCCCCACTCATTCACCTCCTCTTTCTTCCCTCGGCAGGAGGTGCTGGCACACTACTCCCATCGTGCTCTGGATGATGATATACGGAACCAGATGGCAACGGATTGGGTCAACCGGGAGCAGAACATCCCAGGGGCCCTTTCCAGAGAGCTGGCCTCGACCGAGCGTGAACTGGACGAAGCTCGGCTAGCTGGAAAGGAGCTGAGGTTTCACAAGGAGAAGAAAGACATCCTGATGTTGGCTGCTGGCCAGCTAGGAAACATGCATTCCTCCAACTGCTAGGACCCACGTAGCTCTTTCTCCTCCCTATTAACTACTCTCTCTCCCCACAACAGTTTGCCGAAGAAAGGAAAGTTACAAATATGAAGAAGCCCCATGTGCAGGCCCCAATTTTTCCCGATTTTTATTGTGCAATGTGATGATGTTTGAGTTTGGGAGACTTTTAGTGCAGAATTTGAAAATAATCTTAATGGCCTTAATTTTTAGTTCTAAGTGAAAGGTATCCTCCTATTAGGGAAGGAAACCTGAATTAACCTTTTCGAGGGGGGGGGGACCCCATCGAGTTTGTTCAGAACTCGGCTTCGATTCCAATCACCTGAATTGTGTCATTGAACAAGCCTCCAATGCCTCATTTTCCAAGAAAAGGACCAATTGCGCACTTTTTAAAAAAAGGATTGTTGAAAATTCTGTATAAATTTTATACTTGGACCTCTGGTTATCTTTCCACTCTGCTGACAAACTTTTTGTAGAACATGCTTAAAAGGTAACGTGGGTTTTTTGGGTTTTTTTTGGAGAAATAGACCTTTGCTCAAATCTCGATTCTATCCAGGTATTGTACAGACATCAGTATTAAGTAGAAAAATAACACTGACATAGAAGAATGCTAGTGTTTGTTATTAGTGTATAGCAGGGATTCCCAAACTTGGCAATTTTTAAGATTTGTGGACTTCAACTCCCAGCAAAGCTGGCTGGAGAATTCTGGGAGTTGAAGTCCACAAGTCTTAAAGTTGCCAAGTTTGAAGACCTCTGGTATAATGCATTGATATATGCTACGCAGATGTGTACCTACAGTTAAAGTAGTTTGATATACACCATCTTTTCTTACCACTTGTAAGTAGAGCACTTAAAACACCCTGTTTCCGTTATTGTCTAACCATCAGTATTCTATTTTAACTGGATTGGCCGTCCCTCTTTTTTTCAGTGCCACTAACTTTGAACAGTCCCTACACTACTGTTGTAAATCAAGCACTACCTATATTGACCATGACTTAATTTTATGTTGTTGTTGTGTTTAAGGTTTACTTTCAAAGTCTTAAGACACATTAGGGCAGGGGTCGCCAACCTTGGCAACTTTTAAGTCTTGTGGACTTCAGCTCCCAGAATTCCTCAGCAAAGCAAAAGTGGCGGAGGAATTCTGGGAGTTGAAGTCCCCAAGTTTTAAAAGTTGTCAAGGTTGGATACCCCTGCATTAGGCAATGTTGGTCTGTTCCATGCCAGGCTAGTTTGGTTCTTTGCTGCTGTTTTTTTTATCACAAACTTCAAGCCCTGATCCGGTACAAAAATTTGGCATAATAGATCTCTTGAGCTTTCAAGCCTTCTTAAGGTAAATGGAGCAATTTGCAAAATGTGGACTGTTCCAGTCTATGATTATAGCAAAGGTTTGATTGATTGGTGGATATATTAGCCGGTGATCAGCGGACGCAAGAAAGTGGTTGGATGGGTTTGGATTTTGTTTTTTGTTTTGGTCTTCATGTCTTCAATATCTTGCCATTTGTATACATAGAATAATAAAACAGTATCCTCTTTTTTTTATATATATATATATATATTTATATATTTTATACATAGCTATTGTGTACACAATGTTTAAAGCATTTATAAAGCTAGTTTATAACTAAATTCTTTGAAGAAGGATGAATACATGAATTTCTCCTCTATTGTTCACACTAGTCTGGCCGACTGGTAGGTTACTACAGTGGTGAAATCCTATTTTTTTAAACTACCAGTTCTGTGGACGGGGCTTGGTGGGCGGGCCAGGGGAAGTGTACTGCAAAAATCTCGATTCCCACCCCACTCCAGGGGGAGGATGCTGCAAAATTCCTCCCCACTCTCTGGGGTCAGCCAGACATGGTGTTTGCCGGTTCTCCGAACTTGCTGGATTTCATCCCTGGGTAACCGTATTCGGGTTATTTCTCTTGCCTGAATCTATCCAGAGACTGGAGTCTGAATATGTCTTAGTTTTCACATGACCCAAAATGTGAATACTGTACTTTGCTTCTGCTGCTGATTTTTTATCTGTAACTATGGATAATCTCCAGATTATTTGTTCTGCAGTATTACCTAGCATACTCTCCGACGCGGCTTGCTTCTTTCATGATTTGTGCGTTCAGGACTTTGTATGTAATGCATAGTTTTTGTGTAATAAACAGGATTTGGGAAAAGTTCTTCCTCTTGTTCATTCCACTGTTTGGAAGTGAAGCCGCCATCTATGATTTTACATTTTTTTTAAAAGTTTTATTTATTGAATGTTGCAAATTAAAACACAATAATTTTAACAGATCTTTACCCATTTCCTTATTTTTCTTGTATTACAGTTTTATAAACAGTGTATTTCGCATTTAAATATCTATCAGTTTTTATATACCTTAATATGTTATTTGTTTCATGTTTACACTTTCTACAGTATATTTATATATATAATTCTATATAAATGAAGAGATAATAGCCATTGCAATCTCCGGAACGTTTTGAAATTTATTTAAAAACTACTAAAATTAACTAAGCTTTCGTTAGCCCTCTACTAACATCATCAGAGTGTGTATATATAATTATATATATATGTACTTACATATATATGTTTTCGTAAATTTTCACAGGTACAGGTATGAAGGTCTTGGCATATTTGGGTTTCTTCCCGTGTAGGATTGAGATATTTCTGGTGACGTTTCGACAAGGTCCCACTCGTCATCTTCAGGCTGGTGCTTCTGTCCTTGTTTTGGGCAAACACACATGCATACATACATACATACATAGGGCGAACACACTTATACACACTTATACATATGTGCATATGTACGTACGTACGTACGTATGTATAAGTGTGCATAAGTGTTTTCGCCCTAGAACAAGGACAGAAGCACCAGCCTGAAGATGACGAGTATATATATAGGCTGAAGTTGTTAGCTTCGTTCTGCTTTGAATATATTCTATATTCAAACTATATTCAAAGTAGCACGAAGCTAACAACTTCAGCCTGATGATGGTGAATGTGATTTCATTGAAACGTCGCATAGACATTCAAAATATTACACGGGGTAAAACCCAAACTCAGAACAATCTACATACGTATACCCGTGAAAATCTACGAAAACAAATATATATATATATATATATATATATATATATATATATATATATATATACACACACACACACATTTATATATATTTATATTATATATATTTATATATAATGTGTATGTGTGTGTGTTTTTATATATATACTGTATATATAAAAATACACACATACACATTTTCCCCTAAGTTAGAGGTCTTCAAACTTGGCAGGTTTTAAGATCTGTGGACTTCAACTCCCAGAATTCAAATCTTAAAGTTGCCAAGTTTTAAGTGAGTTTTGGTGCCCCCGTTGTTCAGTGAATCACTACAGGTGTTAAAACTAATAACACGGTCGTTAAGCGAATCACTGCCGGATAAGTCATGAAGCGTACCTGGCTTCCTCATTGACTTTGCTTGTTGAAAAGTCGCAAAAGAAGATAACATGGCCCTGGGACACTGCATCCATCATAAATACAAACCCGTTGCCAAGCATTTCAATTTTGATCGTGGGACTACGACTGGTCGTAAATGTGGAAAAAGGTCCTGAACCATCACTAAATAAACCATTGTAAGCAGAGGACCATTTGTGCTTGCGTGTTACCGAGCCTCTGAATGTTGATCACAGGACTACTGGGTGGATATTACGATTTTAAGTGAGAAACAGTCGTGTCATCGTTACTGAATGAACTGTCGTAAGTCGAGGACTACCTATAGAAGCAGGCTTCCTTGAGCCGCCCAGCTGGGATCTGTGAACTTTTGCAAAGCTCTGATTGGGCAACGCTCATCTGGAAGGGGCCGACTGAGCCCCGCCCCGCGAAGCCCCTCCAGGCTGCTACTATTAGGGGCTGATTGGGGCCAGGACGGACCAGATTCAAGTGAAATTCAAATTCAAGGGGCCATTTGGAATTTGACGCTGCAATGTCCGCCGCCGCCGCAAGGAGCAGTGTGCGGCGTCTCTATTGTCATTCCGATTAGAATCCTTCCCAAAGCAGCGGCGGCGCCAGATAGCGCTGTTTCCCACCTTCCTCCGAAGGTGCCGCGCAGACTCAGTTGCCGTCTTGTTGGTCGACCTCGAAAGGGTTGCCGGGACCGCCCTCTCCCTCCCGACGCAGAGGTTGCACTTCCTGTCTCGGCCGGAAGCTATCCCGTCCTCCATTGCGAATTTGTAAGTCCTAATTTCGACGGTCGTCTTTGGAGGAGTTTGTTTCGCTCAGCGGGCAGACATGGCTGACGTGTTGGACCTTCACGAGGCGGGGGGCGAGGACTTCGCCATGGACGAGGACGGCGACGGTATGAGTTTCACGCCCATTCCCCTTTAGGCCGGACCGCGTTCAAACAGCCCTGCGAGGTGGGCCGGTGAAGACCGGCTGAGGCAGTGGAGGCTGACCAGCTGCGCATGCGCGCTGCGTTTATTCAGCACCTCTTTCCCATGTCTTAATTGGAAAACCTTTTACTGATGATTTCCTGAAATTTCCCAACAATTAATCAATGGAACGGCTTGCCACCAGAAACTTGTGGGTGCTCCATCACTGGAAGCTTTCAAGAAGAGACTGGACAGCCATTTGTTCTTAAAATGGTATAGAATCTGCTTGAGCCATGGGGGGTTGGACTAGATGACCTCCCAAGTTCCCTTCCAACTCTGTTATAACTCTGTTATTTTGTGGAGTTTTCTGGAACTGAACTCGTGTCCTGCACGCTAGATGACACACATCTTTCATATACACTGCTCAAAAAAATAAAGGGAACACTTAAACAACACAATATAACTGCAAGTAAATCAAACTTCTTTGAAATCAAACTGTCCACTTAGGAAGCAACACTGATTGACAATCAATTTCACATGCTGCTGTGCAAAGGGAATAGTTGTGCCAATCAAATATTCAACGAGAATATTTCATTCGTTCAGATCTAGGATGTGTTATTTGAATGTTCCCTGTTTTGTTTTTAGCAGTATATTTGAAAAATGAAATCCTGCATGCCTTCTTTTCTCAAGAGTAAACAGAAATGCTCTTGGGTTTTCTGCTTGAGCAGAGGGTGTTGGTGGTCTAGAACAGTGGTTCCCAAACTTTTTTTCAGTCCACTGCCCCCCTTGGTGCTACAAACCCATCCTCAGTGCCCCCACCTCCACCCACTTCAGGTGAGCGTGGATTGGTGGCCAGGTGAGAGTGGCCAACTTGTAAAATGTGGTGAAATTCACTAAATAAGGGTCTTGCTTAGCCACCAAAATTTTGGGCTCAATTGTGATTATAAGTCTTCCTTCCCTCCCCGTCTTTCTTTTTCTTTCTGCTTTCCTTCCTAACATCTTTCTTTCCTTCTTTCTTTCCTTTCTCTGTCTTTCCTTCCTATTTTCTTCCTTGTCTCCCTCCCTCTTTCCTTCCTTCCTTCCCTTCTTTTTTTTCTTTCTGCCTTCCTTCCCTCCTATCATCTCTTTCTTTCTTTTCCTGTCTTCTTTCCTTCCCATCATCTTTCTTTCTTTCTCTCCCTTCCACTTTCCTTTCTTCCCTCTTTTCCCCTTCTTTCTTTTTCTGCCTTCCTTCCTACCATCTTTCTTTTCCTTTCTCTTTGTCTTTCCTTCCTTGCTATCATCTTTCTTTCTTTCTTTGTCTTCTTCCTTCCTTCCTACCTTTCTTTCTTTTTTCTTTCCTTCCTATAATCTTTTTTCTTTCTTTCTTTTCCATTCTCTTTCTGTCTTCTTTCCTTCCTTCCTATCATCTTTCTTTCTTTGTCTTCCTCTCTCTTCCCTTCTTTCCTTAAACCCCGACGTGTTTTCCTGCCTTCTACTTGGCCTCTTAGTGCCCTGCTGCTACCCCCTTGCCTCTTAGCAACCCCCCCCCCCCCCGGTCATCCCAGTGTCTCCCCAAGGGGCTGTACCACCTGCTTTGGGAACCACCAATCTAAAAGACCGCCAAGGTTCCTTCCAACACTGTTATTCTCCTCTATTCTGATTATATTGTACATCACCAAGACCCGCTTGGAGGAAGGTTGAGAAATATGAAGTATAAATAGGAAATATGTAACGGAAATGCAAAAACAAAGTTTAAATTATTTATGTTTTTGATGTTAAGAATTATGTTGTGGTTTAAAAGCTGCTCTCCCAGCTCTTCTGTTGATGGGCTTATTTTTCCTGTGTTATTTCTGGGTTATTGTCTTTATTTTTATTCTTTTTTTGCATTCAGTAGTTAAGGGGTTCATTCTGAATTTTGTTACTTTCCACCAAAGATCCTTTCTTTTCAGGTCATCTAGCCGTCCTCTGACAGTAAGATAAATGACCTTAGCTTATTGGTTCTGTTCTTACCAGCAATAATTTTTTTCTTGTCTTTAATTATAATGTGTTTCCTATTTCAGGTGGTCCTTGACTTAGGACCACACTTGAGCTAAGCTATGTTGCTAAGTAACACATTTTTGAAGAGAGTTTTGTCCCATTTTACAACTTTGCTTGCCCCAGTTGCTAAGTGAATCACTGCCGTTGTTAAATTAGTAACTTGGTTGTTAAGCGAATCTGGCTTCCCCATGGACTTTGTTGGAAGGTTAACACTGTGACCGTCATAAATCCAAACCAGTTGTCAAGCATGTGAATGTAGATCACATGTCCACAGGGATGCTGAGAGCGGTTGTAAGTGTGAAAAATGGTCGCAAGTCCCTTTTCCCCCTGGGTCATTGCAACTTTGAACTGTCATTAAACGAATGTTTGTAAATCGAGACTACCTGACTGGAGTCATAAAGCCTAAGGCGCTTTAGGTTGTTGTTTTTAATTGGATCCAACTATATGTGATTTCTCTTCAGAAAGCATCCACAAATTGAAGGAAAAGGCAAAGAAAAGAAAAGGAAGAGGTTTCGGGTCAGGTAAGTTCTTCTTTTTCTTTTCAGCTGCAGTTGTTCATGAGGGCTAGAAACCAGACAACGGTGTGTTCTGTTCTAGGCCCACCTTAGGCATAAAAACCGATTGGGTGACTTTGGGCCAGTTACACTCTCTTCGTCTAACTTACTCCTACAGCGTGGTTGTTTTTTGGGGGGGAAACGGGAAGTTGGAGTATTAGGCATGTTTACAACCTTGATTCACTTAGAGCAGAGGTCTTCAAACTTGGCAACTTTAAGACTTGTGGACTTGAACTCTGGATGGAGAATTCTGGGATTTAGTCCACAAGACTTAAAGTTGTGAAGTTTGAGGACCCCGGACTTTGAGTAATAAAGGCATTTTATTTATAAAAATGGTAAAGGTGGGATATAAATACAGTGATCCCCCGATCATTGCGAGGGTTCCGTTCCAGGACCCCTCGCAATGATCGGTTTTTCGCGAAGTAGCGCTGCGGAAGTAAAAACACCATCTGCGCATGCGCAGATGGTTTTTTTACTTCCGCCGCAGCAGCGAGGAGCCGAAGATTGGGGTTTCCCCACCGCCCACGCAAACTCCTCGCTGCCGCTCGCCCGCCCACACCGTTCGCTCGCGCCGCTTTCCAGCTGAGTCCTGAAGCCAATTAGCTTCAGGACTCAGCTGGGAAGCGGCGCGAAGCGAACGGCGTGGGCGGGCGAAGGGCGGGCGAGCGGCAGCGAGGAGTTTGCGTGGGCGGTGGGGAAACTCCTCGCTGATGCCCGCCGCTCGCCCTCCCGCCAGCAAGAGGGGGAAGACCCAGGGAAGCCGCCCAGCAGCTGATCTGCCCGGCGCCATCTACGCATGCGTGGCCATAAAAAAAGGGGCGCGCATGCGCAGATGGTGTTTTGACTTCCGGGTTGAAAAATCGCAATTTAGCCCGTTCGCAATGATCGGGATCGCGATACCCGGGGGATCACTGTAAATGGTATTGCCTGTGACAGGTTCCTTCCCAGCCAAATGAGATACACATACAGTGTGTGAAGTTTTGTTTCTTTTTTTTTAACCTAAAACTTGTTTTCTCTTTTTTGCCCAAACCAGAGGAGGGTTCCAGAGCCCGAGTTCGCGAGGACTACGACAGTGTGGAGCAAGATGGTGACGAACCAGGCCCTCAAAGATGTGAGATGATGCCCTTAGCTCTTTTCTCCCCTTCCTTTCGGCATGTCAAAAGTTTTCATTTATATATTTCAAACGGGACTCACTTTTGGCTCTTTGTGTCACCGCAGCGGTGGAAGGCTGGATCCTCTTTGTCACGGGCGTGCACGAGGAGGCGACGGAGGAGGACATTCATGACAAGTTTGCAGAGTTTGGGGAGATCAAGAACCTCCACTTGAACCTTGACCGGCGGACAGGCTATCTGAAGGTAGGCAGAATACAGTCTGGCCTGGTCAACTGGGACCAGAGATTTTGCCTTCCCAAGTTTTTGGACTCATGCTGAAGGCCATCTTCAGAGAACATCCCTCTAGCAGTGTGTGGTTTTCGTAGGGTGCCTGTTGCATGTGGCTTTTTAGATGTTGATTGGGGTGTGTTGATGGCTGGCTTTTAAATAATTGCCTGTCTCCTCGTCCTCCTCTTGTTGTTGTTGTTGTTCTTCTTCTTCCTCTTCTCCTCCTCCTCCTCCTCATTTATTATTTGTTTGTTTGTTTATTGGAGTAATCATCCTGGTTGCTCTCCTCTGCACTTTCTCTAGAGTTTCAATGTCTTTTTTTGTAGTGTGGTGGCCAAAACTGAATGCAGATCTCTAGGTGTGGTCTAACTGACCTAAGGATTTACAGAGTGGTATTAGTACCTCCCTAGTCCTAGATGGTATCCCTCTGTTAAAGGTGTGGAGCAATCACCTAATGGTCATTTAGACTCAGCTGGGATGGGAAAAGCACTTCTTTTGATGGAGGCTCTTGGAGTGGTAGTCATTCTTGATGGCCTGGTTTCTTGACATGGGCTGAGATTACAGACTACAGGTAGTCCTCAAGTTACGATCCAGATGTTTGGAGCAATATGCTGATTCTGTAAACCGATTAGAGAGAGCTGTAAAAGTACTATGAAGCGGTATATACCCAGGCAATGAAGCAGTGGAAGTGATGTGCCGGTGCCTGGAGGCTGTTGGGGCCTGGATGGGTGTCAACAAACTCAAACTCAACCCAGACAAGACGGAGTGGCTGTGGGTCCTGCCTCCCAAGGACAATTCCATCTGTCCGTCCATTACCCTGGGGGGAGAATCATTGACCCCCTCAGAGAGGGTTCGCAACTTGGGCGTCCTCCTCGATCCACAGCTCACATTAGAGAAACACCTTTCAGCTGTGGCGAGGGGGGCATTCGCCCAGGTTCGCCTGGTGCACCAGTTGCGACCCTATTTGGACCGGGAGTCACTACTCACAGTCACTCATGCCCTCATCACCTCGAGGCTCGACTACTGTAACCCTCTCTACATGGGGCTACCTTTGAAAAGTGTTCGGAAACTTCAGATCGTGCAGAATGCAGCTGCGAGAGCAATCGTGGGCTTTCCCAAATATGCCCATATTTCTCCAACACTCTGCAGTCTGCATTGGTTGCCGATCAGTTTCCGGTCACAATTCAAAGTGTTGGTTATGACCTATAAAGCCCTTCATGGCACCGGGCCAGAATATCTCAGGGACCACCTTCTGCCGCACGAATCCCAGCGACCAGTTAGGTCCCACAGAGTGGGTCTTCTTCGGGTCCCGTCAACCAAACAATGTCGCTTGGTGGGACCCAGAGGAAGAGCCTTCTCTGTGGCGGCCCCGACCCTCTGGAACCAACTCCCCCCCCAGAGATTAGAATTGCCCCCACCCTCCTTGCCTTTCATAAGCTGCTTAAAACCCACCTCTGCCACCAGGCATGGGGGAACTAAGATACACTTTCCCCCTAGGCCTTCACAATTTTATGTATGGTATGTTTGTATGTATGATTGGTCTTTATATAATGGGCTTTTAACTGCTTTTTTAGCATTGGATTTTGTTGTACTGTTTTACTGCTGTTTTTTAGCCGCCCCGAGTCTGCGGAGAGGGGCGGCATACAAATCCAATAAATAATAATAATAATAATAATAATAATAATAATAATAATAATATATGCTATTGCTGTTGAGTCCAAAATTTCTCTACTTAAGTGAGACATCTGTTAAGTGAGTTTTACCCCATTTTACGATCTTTCTTGCCACCATTATTAAGTGAATCATTACATTAGTTACATGGTGGTTAAATGAATCTGGCTTCTCCATTCACTTGGCTTGTCAGAAGGTTGCAAAAGGGGATCACATGACCCTGGGACCCTGCAACGATCAAAGGGGATGAACCAGTTGCCGATCGTCTGAATTTTGATCACAGGGGATGCCAGAATGGTGATCACTGTGAAAAACGGTCATAAGTCGCTTTTTTTCAGTGCCATTCCAACTTGAGTCACTAAACAAACTTGGAAGTTGAGGACTGCCTCTACTAAGCTAACATTTGGTTGGTTGGTTTGTGACCTAGTCTGTGACTTATTCTCTTAAACCAGGAGTCTTGGAAGCTTGGCAACTTTTAAGACTTGTGGACGTCAACTCCCAGAATTCTCCCAGCATCGCTGGCTGGAGAATTCTGGGAGTTGAAGTTCACAAGTCTTAAAGTTGAGTGATATCACGAGTAAGGCGTGTGCGAATGAATCTGACTGAGGAAAGGGTGTTCGTGAGGCTCACGTCTCTTTTTCGAAACGTTCTTGCAGGGTTACACGCTGGTGGAATACGAAACCTACAAAGAAGCCCAAGCAGCCATGGAGGGCCTCAACGGGCAGGATCTGATGGGGCAGCCCATCAGCGTGGATTGGTGCTTTGTCAGAGGGCCACCGAAAGGAAAACGAAGGTGGGTGTTTTTTTTCAAAGCCCCAAAACAAACTTTCACAAATCTCAAGAGAGCAATCTCCATTTAAAGGCTCTCTTGATCTGTTTCTCCGCTTAGGAGCAGTCGTAGAAGAAGCCGAAGCCCTGACCGAAGACGGCGCTGAAGGGGGCTTCCATTTTGCAACTCCCACACTGTGGTTGCCTCCAACGTCACCTTCCTAACTCACGGGCTGAATTCAGGTTGGGGGGGGGCAGTTGGGAAGGCTACCAAACATGTAGTCTTGGCAAAGGGAAGAGAGGGTCTCATTTGTTTGCCCTAATTGCCACATCTGTTTCATTTTGTATTTGCCTAATGGTTTTTTGTTTTTTTTAAATCCCCCCCCCTTAACCTTTTGACTGTTTTATCAAATGGCTTTCGAGATTTTCACTTCTTTGGACCCCTCTCTCTTTTCTGTGTTTGTAAACATCATTCTGGTTTTAAGCCTGTAAAGGATCTCTGAAGCAGCATTCAGAATAAAAGGCTATGTTTTTTTAAAATCTGCGTTATCCCTTTTTATTATTATTATTATTATAAAACCCTAAATGGCATAAACATGATTTACACTGACGACTAGTGGTGAAATCCAATTTTATTTTTTTTACTACCGGTTCTGTGGGCATGGCTTGGTCAGCGTGGTGTGGGTTGGTGGGCATGGCAGGGGAAGGCTAGTGCAATATCCGACCAGTCAGAAGTGGTCGTATCTCTAACCTACACAAAATTTCCGCTCCCGCTTCTCAAGGACCTGTCGGAACCTGCTAATTTCACCCCTGCTTACAACTCCTTGTTCATGAGTCCATTTCAGAATTCTGCTATGTGTGGATACAGGGTGAAGTTTTCTGACTTTTCCCAACTTGGAGAGCCCTTAAGGCCGAAAACTTCAACTCCCAGCATTTCTAAGCCAACATGCTAAGAATGCTGGGAATCTCCCCACCCCATCCTAACATCTGGAATCTCAAAGGAGAGGCAAGTTTGCTCCAGAAAGTTGCCAAGGCTCAGCTCTGATAACTTTGCAAAGAGTTCAATATAATTTTTCGGTCTTGGCCCAATCTCTACAACACACAAGGTAGCCAGATCTATCCTGCAAGCACAGCGCTTCAATTCATTTCAGCACCCAAGACATGGGTGTTCAATTTTTTTTTCCCTGCAATTTTGCCTGCTGTTGTTTTCTGAACGGCAGTTAACAATACAATTAGCAGCTGATCCATATCCTCACCATTTGCAACTGCTTCCTGCAAGCTTGCCTTTCATTTCTGCAAATGCTCCTAGGATTTTTGCAGAATGAGTAGTGGGGACATGTTCTAAAAGTTGGAGAAAAGCAAAAATTGTTCTGATTTTTTCAATCGGTCCATTATAGAAAAATGCAGCATCGTGGAGAACCTACTGTAGGTCTGTAAATGGAAATGTCTGAGAATTGTGTTCCATGTATGGTTGCGGTGAGGGGGGGCTTTGTGCATTGTGGGAAGGGACCCTTGGAGAGACAGTCACCTCCCAGCCACTAAACAATTATCCCATTTCTGCTCAGTTCAAGTTGCTGGTTCTCATGAAGGTGTCATCTCAGCAACCCAAAGAACCTTTCCAAAGCAGGAGAAGCCCCGATGAACATGTGCCTCTTCAGAAACCCTGATTTTTTTAAAAATTTATTGATCTTCAAATTTTTATTTAAAAACATAGTTACATAATTTCTTAAGAGTAATTCTACATTGTTGCATAATTCTGTTTTCATAATAACTTCACATTAAACTGGTTCAACGTTTCCATATTGCTTATACATCTATACGTATTATACCTTATACCTTTATACACTGCTCAAAAAAATAAAGGGAACACTTAAACAGCACAATATAACTCCAAGTAAATCAAACTTCTGTGAAATCAAACTCCACTTTGATTGACAATCAATTTCACATACTGTGTGCACATTTAATTTAAAAAACCAAAAGAGGAAATCCAGATTTGCTTAATGCCCGCATTCCTAACATTATCAACTGCAGTTATTCGCTTAATGACTGGGCCAAATTTAAATCAATTTAAATAGTAAATAAATTCCCTTAACAAATGCAACATGATATATGGGGGGGGGGGGGGCAGGGGATGAGGAGGTCGGCTCTCCATGGCGGTCGTAAGTTGAGGACTGCCCATCCTGAGGCATCTCCCCCCCTCACAGCCCTGTTTATTTCAGCCCGCTGACGCGCGTCTCTCTCTCTGAACGTGGGAAAGCGCCGAGGCGGGGTAGGGCGGCGTCTCAGCCTCCCTCCTTGCCTGCCTGGGGCCGCGGCGGCTCCTCCTCCTCGTGGCGGGGCGAGCGAACGTGGCAGCCGGCGGAGGCGGCCCTGGCCGAGCTCCCCGCCCCTCCATTTTGCACCGGGCGTCGAGCGGGAGGCTGAGGTGAGGCCGCACGGGGGTCTTTCCTTTATTGGGGGGGGAGGAGTCTCGCTGCCGGGGGGGGGAATACACATATTATATGATGATTATGGGTGAGGGTCGTGCTTTTAACATAGGGGTGGCGGGAGGGAGGGTCATAACAGCCACTCTCCCCTCATCCCCTCATAGAGGGCTTATTTCTCTTCTTCCCCGTCTCCCGTGCCCGCGCGTGGCACCCGAGCGCGCGGCCGGGCCTAAGCGTCGCGGTGAGGGTGGGGGGTGGCTCGGTGGGGGAGGGGGGCACGCACGCGACGGAGCGAATCGCCGAGACGTGGCAATGCCGGCCGGCGCGTGCGCAAATGGTGGCAAGGCCGAACCTCGCGGCATGTCGGGAGTCGTAGTTCTCCCTCTTGGGTGGCCTTGTCTTTTTTTTTCTGTGGCTTCTCTTCGTTGTTTCCTTTCCTTCTCTCTTTTTCCTCTTTGGCGTTTTCATCTTCCTCTTCCCCCTTCTTTCCAACCGATTCTCTTCATTTCTCCCACGTTTTCTTTCTTTCTTTCTTCCCTCAGGTTTTTCTCCCTCCCATTTTGGCCTAATTCCTTCCTTCCTTCCCCCCTTTCCCGGGGTTTTCTCCCTCCTATTTTAGCCTAATTCTTCCTTTCTTTCCCCCCCGTCTCTCTCACACACACAAAATCAAGTTCACTATTTGTGAAATAATTTCACTATTTGACAGAAGTGCAAGAGTTATTTTTGACACCCAGAGAGTGGGAGGGGGTGTTTTATTTGTCCCACCATCAGGTCTAGTAGTTAAAACAACATCAGGGTAAAACCTGGAAGCCTGAATTTTGGTCCTGCTTTAGACTGCAAGCCGCAAGCCAAAAAGGTGACTTTGGGTCAGTCTCTCTGGTGTCACTCCACCGGGTTGTTGTTGTTGTAGAGAAAATAGGAAAAGGAAAATCTATTAGGTATATTTGCCACCTTGAACTATTGATAAAAGTAATAAAGATGGATTAAAAATTAATCAACAAGTCCCACTATCAATAGTACTTATATACCCCCTTTACAGCGTTTTCCATCCCTCTCTAAGTGGTTTACAGAGTCAGACTCTTGCCCCCAACAGTCTGGGTCCTCATTTTACCGACCTTGAAAGGACGGAAGGCTGAGTCAACCTTGATTCTCTTAACAACGGCAGCAAGAAAGGTTGTTAAGACGGGGGACAACTCATGTATCAAAAGAAGAGAATATAGAATAGGAATAAGATAGAAGAATAGAATAGAATAGAATTCTTTATTGACCAAGTTTGATTGGACACACAAGGAATTTGTCTTTGGTGCATGAGTTCTCCGTGTACATAAAAAGACAAGATACGTCTGTCATAAAACTGCCCGGCTTAGCAATGGAAATTTTGGCCTCAATTGTGGTCGTAAGTCAAGGACTGTTAGTGACTGCATTCCAGAGGTCTTTCTCAGCTTGGCTGATCTTCACCTTGGTTAATTCTGGGGGTGGCTTTCCTTGGGTGCCCATATTTTATTTTAATTTGCACATACATGTCTTGCGCAAACCCAGAACATTATTCCTCAGCTCTTCATGTTGTGTAAATACAACCTCCCTCCTATTATTCCCTTTTTTCCCTTGTTTGCCTTGCCTATCTCTCTCTTTGAATGGTGCCGTGGCCTAGAGGTGGAGTTCCCGCCTCCAAATCAGGAGGTTCTGAGTTCGATCCCCGGGTAGAGGCTGATATTTCTCTTCCTGGGCACATTGAGAATAGATCTGCAGGGGGGGGGGGGGATTCCGCATTGGTGACAGGGAATGGCATCCAACCAGGAAAGACTCAGCTCCAGACTTCACCCTGCTGGGGATTATGGGTTCGTTAAAAAGAGGATGATTGTTATCCCTCTCTTTCTTTCTCTTTTCCTCTCCGCCAGGATAAATTTTGAAGCACAATGGAAGGTATCGTCCTGTGAACAGGAAAACCAGCAGGGCAGGTGAGTGATCCTTCCAATAATCCTTGCTTCTCACCTAGTCATTCTGTGACCAGTTGAAGTTATGAACCCACCTGAAAAAGGGGACTTACGGTCAGATCCAGAATTCGGAAACGAATTAGGGTCTCCTGCCCAAGCAGGGGGTTGGACTGGATGGCCTCCAAGGTGCCTTTCAACTCTGTTATTCTGTTAATTCCAGCTGTGATTCCCCCTGCACCTCACAGGCATGTGACTGATTTTGGACACTCAGCCATTTGCAGTGTCACAATGACCACAAACCACCAGCACTTCCAATTCCCCCTGGAGATTCATACTGCCCCCACCCACCTCGCCTTCCGAAAGAGTTTAAAAACTCATATTTGCCGCCAAGCCTGGGGTTCCTCAGATCTTCCCCCATGACCAATGAATGTTTTGAGGATGATTGTTGAATGAATGGTATTGATAGTTTTTTAACTATAATTTTAAAGATTGTTTTTAATGTACAGTGTTCCCTCGATTTTCACGGGGGATGCGTTCTGAGACTGCCCGCGAAAGTTGAATTTCCGTGAAGTAGAGATGCGGAAGTAAATACACTATTTTTGGCTATGAACAGTATCACAAGCCTTCCCTTAACACTTTAAACCCCTAAATTGCAATTTCCCATTCCCTTAGCAACCATTTAGATTATTACTCACCATGTTTCTTTATTAAAGTTTGTTAAAAAAAAATATTTATTAAAAGTGGATGAAAGTTTGGTGATGACATATGACCTCATCGGGCAGGAAAAACCGTGGTATAGGGAAAAAACCGCAAAGTATTTTTTAATTAATATTTTTGAAAAACCGTGGTATAGACTTTTCGCGAAGTTTGAACCCGTGAAAATCGAGGGAACACTGTAGTAATAATTGGATTGTTATTACTGTTTCCTGTTTTTTTCTGTACATGCTGTGTGTGAGCCTCCCCAAGTCCTCGGAGAGGGGCGGCATACAAATCCAATTAAATCTTAAATCTTTTGCCATAACCATGCCAAGGGGAACAATGGATTCATTTAATGACTTTCAGCAGTTGTGTGACCAGCTTCCATTTTACTTCTGTTTCTGTCTTTTCTTCATCATGGGCAGTCTCTATGGAGGCTAAAACATACAATGAACGGTTGCAGGAAATGGGCTTGGCTAGTCTAGAGAAGAGAAAGACCAGCGGAGACAGAGAGGAGGAAGGGGGTCAAGCTATTCTCCAAACACTAGAAGGCCTGACAGGGAACAATGGATGGAAACTGAACAAGGAGAGATTCAACCTGGAAATAAGGAGGAATTGATTCACAGTGAGAACAATCAACCCATGGAACAGAAGTCGCCTTCCAATGTTTTAGGAGATTCCTCCCTGAATTAGAAGCAGACAGTCTTGTAAAGAATAATATATATAAAAAAGGAAAGGTGTCCAGATAAGTCATCAACTTGTGACTGAAATTTCTGCTGCTAAACAAAAACAGTTAAGTTTTTGAGTTTTGAATAAGTGAGTTTTTCCTCATTTTACGACCTTTCCTGCCCCACTTGTGAAATGAATCACCGCAGTTGTTTAAGTTAGTCCCATGGTTTGTTAAGAGAATCCAGCTTCTGACTCTTTGACAGAAGTTTGATCAAGTTGGTTTCCGGAGCACTGCAACCATCATAAATAGAAGACTGGCCAAGCATCTGAATTTTGATCTCGCGACCCTGTGGAGGCCGCAACCGTCATAACTGAAAAAAAACATCCTTTTCAGTGACCTTGTAACTTCGAACCGTCGCTAAGTGAACTGTTATAAGTCAAGAACTACCTGTATTGATTCAGTATCTTGTTTTATCGATTTATTTGGTTGCCTCTTGCTGGATTCTGTGTTTCTCCGTTTTCTGACTATGATATTCCTTCCCCCCCCCCCCAGGATTGCGTTACTGCAATTAAAACATGATGGAAGAGAGCGGGATAGAGACAACGCCCCCGACGACCCCACCACCCACCACAACCTGGGCTGCTTCTACTCCTGCATCCCAAGTTTCACGAGGTATTCCTTTCCCCGACCGTGTCTATGTTCTGCAAGCTTTCCCGATGTCCCTGCAAAACAAAAATTGCAAACTACGTGTGTGGCGTGGGGTGATTGAACAATCATGGGTAAAAACAGCCACCCTAAACAGTCTGATTAGATTAGATTATAATTCTTTATGGGACAAGTGGGATTGGACACACAAGGAATTTTGTCTTTGGTGCATATGCTCTCAAGTGTTCATGAAAAGAAAGGTACCTTTCTCGAGAAGAGAAGAGAAGAGAGAATGGAATGCAATAGAATGGAATAAATAGAGAATAGAAATAGAATAGAAATAGACTAGAATAGAATAGAGTAGAATATAGAATAGAATAGAAATAGAGAATGGAATGCAATAGAATGGAATAAATAGAGAATAGAAATAGAATAGAATAGAGAATAGAATGGAATAGAATGGAATAAATAGAGAATAGAAATAGAATAGAGAATAGAGAATGGAATGCAATAGAATGGAATAAATAGAGAATAGAAATAGAATAGAAATAGGCTAGAGTAGAATAGAATAGAAAATAGAGAATAGAATGGAATGAATAGAGAATAGAAATAGAATAGAATAGAACAGAGAATGGAGAATAGAATGCAAGAGAATGGAATAAATAGATAATTGAAATGGAATAAAATAGAATAGAGGACAAAATAAATAGAGAATAGAAATAGACTAGAGTAGAATAGAATAGAACAGAGAATAGAGAATGGAATGCAATAGAATGGAATAAATAGAGAATAGAAATAGACTAGAGTAGAATAGAATAGAATAGAGAATGGAATGCAATAGAATGGAATAAATAGAGAATAGAAATAGAATTGAAATAGACTAGAATAGAATAGAGAATGGAATAAATAGAGAATAGAAATAGACTAGAGTAGAATAGAATAGAGAATGGAATGCAATAGAATGGAATAAATAGAGAATAGAAATAGAATTGAAATAGACTAGAATAGAATAGAGAATGGAATAAATAGAGAATAGAAATAGACTAGAGTAGAATAGAATAGAGAATAGAGAATGGAATGCAATAGAATGGAATACATAGAGAATAGAAATAGAATTGAAATAGAATAGAATAGAGAATGGAATGCAATAGAATGGAATAAATAGAGAATAGAAATAGAATAGAGAATGGAATGCATTCTCTATTCTCTCTTTTTTCTTTCCCCCGATACTTAAGCTTCTATTTCTTTTTCCTTAATCGTTACTTTTCTTTTAATTATCTATTTTGAACTTTTCCATTTTTCCATCCGACAATAACATCTATCCCAGCATTTATAATAAAGAACTAATACATTCTTTATTTTTGAGTTCATATGTTAATTTATCCATTCAGCGCAGGCTGTTATTTTTTCAATTACCTCTGCTTCTTTCGGTAGATTATCATTTTTCCATGCTTGTGCAAAGTGTATGTGTATGTGTAATATGAAGTATATCAAGATCAAGACTTTTTTCTAGCTTCTCTATTCCCAATAGAAAAAGTTCCGGGGGGGTGGGGTGGGGGTGTTCTATTTTTTAATCTAGCATCTCTCCTATCCACACATTAATTCTTTCCCGGTATGGTTTAGTTTTTCACAGTCCCACCAAATATGATAAAATAATATACAGTCTTTATTGATTATTTATGTTCAAGACAACAACAAAAACAAACACAAATACAGACCATAAAAAAACATGCATGTAGAAAAAATAAAATACATACATATCTCAATCTTATCATGTGTAAAAATTAAAAGAAAAAAAAGGGTCAACTGTCCTATTGACTATCATTTTTTAACAGCCTATATATAGCGTCATATTTTCTTTCTATGCTCTTTTTTCCTTATTATGCTATTTTTGTTAGTTAACTGATTGCTTTTTTCCTTTTGCGTTAATAGAAGGAATGAATTTAACAAAAAAAAAAATATTTGCAGACTGATTGTAAGATTACATGTCTATATTTCCATTCATAATTTCTTCCGAATCGTGGGGGGATAGATGAATCTATTTTATATTTTTAAATAACCTTGCATTTCACATGTCTACGCTCCTGGGGCCAATTTTAATTTTCATTTCTCCGGCTTTTTTCTCCCTCCCCCTCTCCCCTGATGGTAGCTCCTCTTCCAAAGGACCCCACAACATCCTCATTTCCTTCTCCCGCCTTCTCTCCCACTTCACCCCCGTTAGTCTCCTCCCTTCCTTCTGCACCTCCGGCCCCTTTTTTGCCTCCTGCAGCCGTTTGCACAAGCCCCCCTCCGGGGACCGCCAGCCTGCCTTCCGTCGCTGCTCCGATGACCTCCACTTTTGGTAACCCCGTGACTCAGTTTCCTGCCGTTCCGCCCAGCTGTGCTCCCGGGCCTCCGGGGTTTTCCATGCCTCCCCCTGGGCCTCCGATCTCGGGCTTTTCCATGACGTCCAGCTACGACATCACTAAAGGCCACGCGGGACGAGCACCCCAGACGCCTCTGATGCCCTCCTACACGGCCCTGCCCGTCCCAGGTACGCTTCCAAAGACGACGGCGGAGTGTCTTCTTTGACCTTATCGCTTCTACAGCAACACAAATGCCTGGCTTAAAGCGTAGAATGTCAACGTCCCAAAGGTGCTTTTTTTTCAAGAGGCAACTGGACTTCCTTGTTTTTTTGTCTGAAAATATTTTGCTTCTGAAATTTCTTCAGTTCTGATGAGATGGTGGGGAAAAGAAGGATTGATACCCCTTCAAGGCAACCGGTCATCTGCATCCTTTGAGAGCAGCGGTTCTCAACCTGTGGGTCGCGACCCCTTTGAGGGGGTCGAATGACCCTTTCACAGGGGTTGCCTAAGACCATTGGAAAATAGAATAGAATAGAATTATTTATTGGCCAAGTGTGATGGGGACACACAAGGAATTTGCCTTTGGTGCAGATGCTCTCAGCGTACATAAAAGAAAAAGATACAGTGTTCCCTCGATTTTCGCGGGTTTGAACTTCGCGAAAAGTCTTTACCACGGTTTTTCAAAAATATTAATTAAGAAATACTTTGCGGTTTTTTCCCCTATACCACGTTTTTTCCAGCCCAATGACGTCATATGTCATCGCCAAACTTTCATCTGCCTTTAATAAATATTTTTTAAAATAAACTTTAATAAATAAACATGGTGAGTAATCATCTAAATGGTTGCTAAGGGAATGGGAAATTGCAATTCAGGGGTTTAAAGTGTTAAGGGAAGGCTTGTGATACCGTTCATAGCCAAAAATAGTGTATTTACTTCCGCATCTCTACTTGGTGGAAATTCAACTTTCGCGGGCGGTCTCGTAACGCATCCCCCGCGAAAATCGAGGAAACACTGTATATGTATTTGTCAAGAATCATGAGGTAAAAAACACTTAAGGATTGTCATAGGGGTCAAATAAGCACGAATCCCAGAGGCCAATTAGGTCCCCCAGAGTTGGCCTTCTCCGGGTCCCGTCAACTAAACAATGCCGTCTGGCGGGACCTAGCGGTAGAGCCTTCTCTGTGGCAGCCCCAGTCCTCTGGAATCAACTCTCCCTGGAGATTCGAATTGCCCCCACCCTCCTTGCCTTCCACAAGATGTTAAAGACCCATTTATGCCACCAGGCACGGGGAGACTAATTTATTTATTTATTTATTTATTTATTGGATTTGTATGCCGCCCATCTCCGGAGACTCGGGGCGGCTAACAGCAACAATAAAGCAGTGTACAATAGTAGTCTGATGTTAGAAACAATTAACCCATTAATATAAAAAACCAAACATACATACATACATACCATGCATAGAATTGTAAAGGCCTAGGGGGAAGAGGATCTCAATTCCCCCATGCCTGACGGCAGAGGTGAGTTTTAAGCAGCTTACGAAAGGCAAGGAGGGTGGGGGCAATTCTAATCTTTGGGGGGAGTTGGTTCCAGAGGGCCGGGGCCGCCACAGAGAAGGCTCTTCCCCTGGGTCCCGCCAAGCGACATTCCTCTCCCCCCTCCCCATCTTTCTGACTCTAGCATTTGAGAATGGTGTAATTGTGGAGAATTGAATGTTTTTTTTTAAAATAATAATGGGTTTTTAAATTAGTTTTAATATTGGATATGTATCATATTTGTATGCCGCCCCGAGTCTACGGAGAGGGGCGGCATACAAATCTAATTAATAAATAAATAAATATTACATTATTATTATTAAATTATTATAATCAATATTGCTATTCCCTCGTCCCAAAGGAACGACAAGGGAAAGGTTTTAAAAGGAAAAAAAACCCCAGAAAGTCCATTTGCCTCCTGAAAAACAACTTTTGGGACAACCTGGAAGGCTGAGCATCTCTATAAATATTGGTTGTCACAGCTGCCGCTCTTACACGCCTGTATTCTGATTTTCAGGTCCTTTGGCAAGCCCTGTATCGCAGCCGGCCCCTATGTCTGCCTCCACCTTACCGAGCGGCTCTTCCATCACTTTTCCAGAGGATCATGGAAACCACCAAAACATTGGGGTGCACAACGAAGCATCTACGGGAGGACTGTGGGGCTTTATAAAAGTAAGCGGTACTTTGCTAGCGACCTTGGAATGCAGGGGTCCCCAGCCTTTGCAGGTTGGCGGCCTATCTCAGGAGGTGGGAGGTGGGTGGGTATCGGGCTGTGGGAGGGGAAGGACGATGCATCAGCTCAACTTGTGCTAGAAAATTTATTTATTCATTCATTCATTCATTCATTCATTTATTAGATTTGTATGCCGCCCCTCTCGGTAGACTCGGGGCGGCTAACAACAGTAAAAAGACAATATGAACAAATCTAATATTAAAAGTAATGTAAAAAACCCCAATTTTAAGAAACCAATCATACATACAGACATACCATTCATAAATTGTATAGGCCTAGGGGGAAGGAATATCTCAATTCCCCCATGCCTGACGACAGAGGTGGGTTTTAAGGAGCTTACGAAAGGCAAGGAGGGTGGGGGCAACTCTGATATCTGGGGGGAGTTGGTTCCAGAGGGTCGGGGCCGCCACAGAGAAGGCTCTTCCCCTGGGTCCCGCCAAATGACATTGTTTAGTCGACGGGACCCGGAGAAGTTTAGTTTAGTTTACTTTAGTTTAATCAGATTTGTATGCCGCCCCTCTCCGCAGACTCGGGGCGGCTCACAGCAATAACAATACAATGTAAAACAAATCTAATATTTAAGTTAATTTAAAAAACACCACAAATTAAAAGCAATCATACATACTAGCGTACCATGCATAAATTTTATAAGCCTAGGGGGAGGGAACATGTCAATTCCCCCATGCCTGACGACAGAGGTGGGTTTTAAGGAGCTTACGAAAGGCAAGGAGGGTGGGGGCAACTCTGATATCTGGGGGGAGTTGGTTCCAGAGGGTCGGGGCCGCCACAGAGAAGGCTCTTCCCCTGGGTCCTGCCAAGCGACATTGTTTAGTCGACGGGACCCGGAGAAGGCCAACTCTGTGGGACCTAACTGGTCGCTGGGATTTGTGCGGCAGAAGACGGTCCCGGAGATATTCTGGTCCGATGCCATGAAGGGTCATAACCAACACTTTGAATTGTGACCGGAAACCGATCGGCAACCAATGCAGACTGCGGAGTGTTGGTGTAACATGGGCATACCTGGGGAAGCCCATGACTGCTCTCGCAGCTGCATTCTGCACGATCAGAAGTTTTCGAACACTCTTCAAAGGTAGCCCCATATAGAGAGCGTTACAGTAGTCGAGCCTCGAGGTGATGAGGGCATGAGTGACTGTGAGCAGTGAGTCCCTGTCCAAATAGGGCCGCAACTGGTGCACCAGGCGGACCTGGGCAAACGCCCCCCTCGCCACAGCTGAAAGATATTTCTCTAATGTGAGCTGTGAATTGAGGAGGACGCCCAAGTTGCGGACCCTCTCTGAGGGGGTTAATGATTCCCCCCCCAGGGTAATGGACGGACAGATGGGGTTGTCCTCGGGAGATGGAGAATAGAATGTGTAGATTAGAAGAAAGAAATAGGAATACACTGTATTTATTTATTTGTTTGTTTGTTTCTTTATTTATTTATTTAGATTTGTATACCGCCCCTCTCCGTAGACTCGGGGCGGCTAACAACAATAGTGAAACAACATATAACAAATCTAATATTTAAAATAGTTTAAAAGACCCTAATTTAAAAACCAAACATACACACAAACATACCATGCATAAATTGTATAGGCCTAGGGGGAAGAGAATGTCTCAGTTCCCCCCGTGCCTGACGGCAGAGGTGGGTTTTAAGGAGCTTACGAAAGGCAAGGAGGGTGGGGGCAATTCTGATATAAAATAAAATAGAATGGAATAGAACAGAATAGAATAATGAAATAGGAATAGAATAGGAACAGAATATGTAGAATATATACCGCTCAAAAAAATAAAGGGAACACTCAAATAATACATCCTAGATCTGGATGAATGAAATATTCTCATTGAATATTTCATTTGCACAACTATTCCATTTGCACAACAGCAGGTGACCCTGACTGTCAATCAGTGTTGCTTCCTAAGTGGACAGTTTGATTTCACAGAAGTTTGATTTACTTGGAGTTGTATTGTGTTTTTTAAGTGTTCCCTTTATTTTTTTGAGCAGTGTAGAATAGACTAAAACATAATAGAATAGAATTAGAAAAGAATTAGAACAGAACAAAATATGCAGAATAGAGAATAGAATGGAATGGAATAGAATAGAGAAATGGGGGAAAGAATAGAATTAGAACTGAACTGAACAGAATATGTAGAATAGAGCAGTGTTTTTCAACCAGTGTGCCGTGGCACCCTAGTGTGCCGCGAGACATGGTCAGGTGTGCCGCGAAGCTCAGAGAGAAAGAAAGCAAGAGAGAGAGAAAGCAAGAGAGAGAGAGAAAGAAAGCAAGAGAGGGAAAGAGCGAGTGAGAGAGAAAGAGAACAAGAGAGAGAAAGCAAGCAAACGAGAGAGAAAGAGAACAAGAGAAAGAGAGAGAGAGAAAGAGAGAGAAAGAAAGCAAGAGAGGGAGGGAAGGAGAGAGAGAGAGAAAGACATAGAGGGAGAGAGAGAGAGAGAGAAAGAGAGCAAAAAAGAGTGGAAGGAACAGAAAGAAAGAGGGATGGAGAGAGAGAAAGAAAGAGGAAGGAAGGGAGAGAAAGAGGGAGGGAGAAAGAAATAGAGTGAAGGGGAGGAAGAGAGAGAGAGAATTTTTTTGTCCAAACTTTTTTTAGCTCCCCCCCCCCCTCAATGTGCCCCAGGGTTTCGTAAATGTAGAAAATGTGCCACGGCTCAAAAAAGGTTGAAAATCACTGGAATAGAGAATAGACTAGAACAGAATAGAATAGAATTAGAACAGAATTAGAACAGAACAGAATATGTAGAATAGAGAATAGACTAGAACAGAATAGAATAGAATTAGAACAGAATTAGAACAGAACAGAATATGTAGAATAGAGAATAGAATAGAACAGAATAGAATAGAATTAGAACAGAATTAGAACAGAACAGAATATGTAGAATAGAGAATAGAATAGAACAGAATAGAATAGAATTAGAACAGAATTAGAACAGAACAGAATATGTAGAATAGAGAATAGACTAGAACAGAATAGAATAGAATTAGAACAGAATTAGAACAGAACAGAATATGTAGAATAGAGAATAGAATAGAACAGAATAGAATAGAATTAGAACAGAATTAGAACAGAACAGAATATGTAGAATAGAGAATAGACTAGAACAGAATAGAATAGAATTAGAACAGAACAGAATATGTAGAATAGAGAATAGAATAGAACAGAATAGAATAGAATAGGAATTAATAGAATTAGAACAGAACAGAATAGATGGAATAGAGCTTAGAATAGAATAAGAAGAACAGAATAGGTAGAATAGGGAATGGAATGGAATAGAATAGAATTTTATTGGCCAAGTGTGATTGGACACACAACAAATATGTCTTTGATGCATATGCTCTCAGTGTGGGTGTGTAAGCATCCCTGTGACTGAACAGAATCAGGACCTCCGACAATCATTCTACGGGTACTCCTTGACTTATGACCACGCGAGCCCAAAATTTCTGTTGCTAAGTGAGGTTGTTAAGTGAATTTTGCTCCATTGTATGACTTTTCTTGCTGCGTTTCTTAATTGAATCACGGCGGTTCTTAAATCAGTTAAGGCAGTTAAGTGACCCTGGCTTCCCCTTTGACTTTGCTTGTCTGAAGGTCGCAAAATGGGATCACGCGACCTTTAGGACACAACCACCGTAAAGGAGTTTTTATGCATATGCTCTGGGAATGTGTTGAAGTTCAAAAATTTTGGAAGGAAGTACAGAATGAAATAAATCATATGCTAAACATAAAAGAAGTAGCAATACTAGTTAAATATGGGGAATTATGAGAATTTAAAGAAATCAAAACAATAGCTTTGGAAAGCGCTCAAGCAGTAGTGGTATTAAGTTGGAAAGATAGCAATAAATGGACAATCCAGAATTGGTACTGGTGCATGGTGGACCACATCCACTTCGAAATTATGGAAATAAGATTAAATAACTTTGATGAAAATAAATTGGAGAAGCTGATGGCACGATGGAATAAGGTGAAAAATTATATCTTAAGTAGAATTTATGACGACAATGTGAAAAATAGATTCCAATCACTTTTTGTATGTTAAGAAATGTAAACCGGAGCTAAGGAAGAAATGGAAACTTATTGTAAATAATATAACCCCCTAAATGGTGGTGGGGTTTTATTGGTGTTGGGCACGTTTTTTTAAAGTATTTTTTTGTTTGTTGCTTGGATTTTGATCATGTGATCACAAGGGAATGCTGCAACAGTCATAAATCTGAAAAATGAAATCTGAAAAAAATAGAAATGTGGACTTTTACTACTAGCATTCACCAGGTAGCTTGTCCAACCCATTGGCAGGGTTCAAAATAGCATCCAAAGTTAGAGACAAGGTGGCGCAGTGGAAGTTCCAATTTATTAACAGAGCCATGTTGGCACACCTGGGAGAAACCTGAATCTAAAGCTACGAGGGTTTCTCTACCCAGTTTAAAGTTCATTCCCTTGTTCCCACACCCACAAGTTCATCACGTTGACCAGTCATCTTTCGCCAATGTGTCCGCTGCTCCCGTCAGCTTCCGGGCAGGTGCTGAACAAAGGATGACCTTGACAATCTAGAAGGAATTTGTTATGGCTACATCTCTACATCCCTCCGCCCAAATTCCCACAGCAAAAATACATTCTAAAGCATGAAGTGTGGCAGGTCAATGTTTCCAACTAAACCATGGCATTGGCCTAACACCCATATCAGTAGTCCTCGACTTACAAGAGTTCATTTAGCGGCTGTGCAAAGTAACAACGGCACTGAGAAAAAAGCGACTTGCGACCATTTTTCACAGCTGCAACATTTGTAGGATCCCGTGGTCACATGATCAAAATCCAGACAATATGGCCACTGGTTCATATTTACGTCCGTTGCTGTGTCCGGGGTCCACGTGGTTCCCCTTTTGCGACCTTCTAAAAAAACAAAGACATAGAAACATAGAAGACTGACGGCAGAAAAAGACCTCACGATCCATCTAGTCTGCCCTTATACTATTTCTTGTATTTTTATCTTAGGATGGATATATGTTTATCCCAGGCATGTTTAAATTCAGTTACTGTGGATTTACCAACCACGTCTTCTGGAAGTTTGTTCCAAGCATCTACTACTCTTTCAGTAAAATAATATTTTCTCATGTTGCTTTTGATCTTTCCCCCAACTAACCTCAGATTGTGTCCCCTTATTGTGTTCACTTTCCTATTAAAAACACTTCTCTCCTGGACCTTATTTAACCCTTTGACATATTTAAATGTTTAAAATGGTGGTGAAAGGCCAGATTGACTTAACAACCAGGTTACTAACTTATCCACTGCAGTGATTCACTTAACAACCGTGGCAAAAAAATATTGTAAAGTGGGGCAAAACTCAGTTAACCAATGTCTCGTTTAACAACATAAATGTTAGGCTTCATTGTGGTCGTAAGTTATAGGCTTCCTCTACTGGGGGCTGAATTCTTGGAATTGCATGGTGCTTAAATTGGAGGGATTGAGAAACACTGACCTAAACAATATAATAATGATGATGATGATGATAACAGAGTTGGAAGGGACCTTGGAGGTCTTCTAGTCCAACCCCCTGCTTAGGTAGGAAACCCTCATATATTCTGCTGCTTGTGATTCATGTAATACTCAATATCCCATTTATTCCCCACAATAACCATCTAGAATGCTAGCAAACAAGAAGTCAGACCGTGTTTGGGGGGGTCATGTTAGCCTGGCGAGCAAGCCAAGTTTAGTGACTTCCACATTTTGTTCCTCCAGGGCGTGGCTGGCAATCCTGTGGTCAAGTCGGTGCTGGATAAAACCAAACACTCGGTGGAGACCATGATCACAACCCTGGACCCTGGCATGGCCCCGTATATGAGTAAGGGAAGCTGCAACATTTTTTTGTGTCATCCCGAATTAGGACTTTTATCCGCTCTTAACTGTCAGTCCTGCCTCAATCTAGTCCCTTAGGAAAGAAAGACCCTCGACTACATTTTTTTTTTTTTTTCATTTTTAGAACATTGCAATATTTAAAACAGACCTGTACCCGTTTTTCTTACATTATATCTACTTAATAATAGACATTACATTAGATTTACCTAGTTCTGATTTTTTCATCGGTCATTTCACATTGTTTCTCAGTCCTCTCTTTTATTCCTAATCCAGTTGTACCTCCTCTTCCATGTTTCATAGTATTCTGAATTATTTAATCCTTTAAGGTCCATAATCAGCCTGTTTATCTCCATAGATTTTGTCTATAAGTACATTTTCTGGTGGGATTGAGTTGTTTTTCCAATATCGCGCATATGCTATTCTCACAGACATTATAATCTGTATGATTAGATATTGTGGGTTTTTTGGATACTGTTTCTTCATTATTCCGAGTAAAAAGAATTCAGGAGTAAATTCCATTATGTCTTGCAACCAGTTATATACTGCGTTCCAGTAGCCCTTCACTTTTATTTATTTATTATTTATTTATTAGATTTGTATGCCACCCCTCTCCGTAGACTCGGGGCGGCTCGCAGCAACAATAAAGACAATGTAAAACAAATCTAATAATTTAAAAAACACTAAAAACCCCATTATTAAGAGCAAACATACACACAAACATACCATGTATAAACTGTATAGACCCGGGGGAGATGTCTCAATTCCCCCATGCCTGACAGCAGAGGTGGGTTTTAAGAAGTTTACAAAAGGCAAGGAGGGTGGGGGCAGTTCTAATCTCCGGGGGGAGCTGGTTCCAGAGGGTCGGGGCCGCCACAGAGAAGGCTCTTCCCCTGGGTCCCGCCGAACGACACCGTTTAGTCGACGGGACCCGGAGAAGGCCAACCCTGTGGGACCTAACCAGTCGTGGGATTAGTGCGGCAGAAGGCGGTCCCGGAGATATTCTGGCCCGATGCCATGAAGGGCTTTATAGGTCATAACCAACACTTTGAATTGTGACCGGAAACTGATCGGCAACCAATGCAGACTGCGGAGTGTTGGTGTAACATGGGCATACCTGGGAAAGCCCATGATTGCTCTCGCAGCTGCATTCTGCACGATCTGAAGTTTCCGAACACTTTTCAAAGGTAGCCCCATGTAGAGAGCATTACAGTAGTTGAACCTCGAGGTGATGAGGGCATGTTGTGAGCCGCCCCGAGTCTGCGGCATACAAGTCTAATAAATAATAATAATGAGTGACTGTGAGCAGTGAGTCCCAGTCCAGATAGGGCCGCAACTGGTGCACCAGGCGAACCTGGGCAAACGCCCCTCTTGCCATAGCTGAAAGATGGTTTTCTAATGTGAGCTGTGGATCGAGGAGGACGCCCAAGTTGCGGACCCTCTCTGAGGGGTTCAATAATTCCCCCTCCCCCCAGGGTAAACTTTAATAAAGAAACATGGTGAGTAATAATCTAAATAGTTGCTAAGGGAATGGGAAATTGCAATTTAGGGGTTTAAAGTGTTAAGGGATGGCATGTGATACTGGTCATAGCCAAAAATAGTGTATTTACTTCCACATCTCTACGGAAATTCAACTTTCGCGGGCGGTCTCGGAACGCATCCCCCGTGAAAATCGAGGGAACACTGTATTGGCAATTTAAAGATTTCTGGACTTCAACTCCCAGAATTTTCCAGCCAGCAAACCTGGTAGTTTTAAGACTTCTGGACTTCAACTCCCAGAATTGTCCAGCCAGCAACGCTGGCTGAGGAATTCTGGGAGTTACAGTCTACAGATCTTAAAACAGCCAAGGTAGGAGACCCTTGCTCTAAGGTCTTCTTCAGCAGCACATTTCAGAAGTATCCATGCTTAGCACTCACTCTGGCCTAACACTCTCAGCCATCCATTATTTCTGGGAAAACCATAGCATTGACTCTATGGTCCTTTCTTGGCAAGGTTTACAAGTGTCCTTTGTGATAAAAGATACCGTTGTGGTATGGCCAGGCTTGTTTCAGCCTCGTCCTTGGCACAAAGGTAACTTTGAGTGTTTTTGGCTTTCTAGAATCCGGAGGAGAACTGGACATCGTGGTCACCTCCCTGAAGGAGGTCAAGGTCGCTGCAGTGAGACAAGCTTTCCAGGATGTGTTTGGTATGGCTACCGTGACGGGGGAGGACGGCCACTCCAACATAGCCCCCCAGCCTGTTGGCTACGCAGCTGGTTTGAAAGTGAGTGATGGTGAAGTGAAGTGTGGAATTTCCAAAGATTTGCAGAATAGAGTATAGAGTAGAATAGAGTAAAATACAAATGAAATTAGAATAGAATAGAATGTAAATTAGAATAGAATAGAACACAACAGAATAGAATAGAAATTAGAATGGAACGGAATAGAATAGAAATTAGAATAGAATAGAAATTAGAATGGAATGGAATAGGAATATTGGCGATACGATTGGACATACAAGGAATTTGACTTCAGGGCATAAGCTCTCAGTGTACATAAAAGATATAAGTGATAAATCATAATCATAGTCATAAAATACATTCATCATAAATCATAAGAATCTTTCTATTCTTTCTATCCATTCTATTCTTTCCTTTCTTGGAACAAACTTCCAGCAGACGTGGTTGGTAAATCCACAGTCACTGAATTTAAACATGCCTGGGATAAACCTAGATCCATCCTAAGATAAAAATACAGGAAATAGTATAAGGGCAGACTAGATGGACCAGGAGTCAGTCTTCTATGTTTCTATGTTTCTTTTTATCATTCTTTTTCTCATTCTATTCTTTTTTAAATTCTTTCTGCATTCATTCTATTCTAGTTTATTCCTGTTTATTTTATTGTCTATTCTATTCTGCATTTTAGTCTATTCTTATTTAGTTCTATTGTTTTTTTCATTCTTTCTATTCTATTCTGTATTCTATTCCCATTTTCTATTCTATCCACTACTCTATTTTGGGCCTTGTTTTAGTTTAGGGGACATAGTTGGCCTGAAGTGGCAAACTCTGGATTGATTCCTGCTTTGGGTACATTCCTTGACTTTTAGGGGGCCCAAGAGAGGCTGGACAGTTTACGCAGGACCGGAGTCATCCACCAGAAGCAACCAGCCGTGTCCGTGGAGAGCTTTATTGCAGAATTGCTCCCTGACAAGTAAGATTAACTAGCACTTCAAAGTCAGCTGGGAATTATTTTGAGTTAGATAAAGAATTGCCATCTTCCTCTCCCTGTCCCTCCCCTCCCCGCTTATACAGGTAGTCCTCAACTTACGACCACAATAGAGTCCCACATTTTGGTTGCTAAGTGAGACATTGGTTGAGTTTCACAATCGTTCTTGCCACAGTTGTTAAAGTGAATCGCTTAGCAACTCAGTTAACTTAGTCACACGGTTGTTAAATGAATCTGGCTTTCCCCCACTGACTTTGCTTGTCAGAAAAGGGGATCCCACGGCCTTGAACATTGCAATTATCATCATAAATATGAACCAGTTGCCCATTTTTCCACCCTGTGAAACCTCCCTTTCAGAGGCATTTTTCCAGCCTGCGAAACCTCCATTTCAGAGGCATTTTTCCGGCCTGTGAAGCCTTTGTTTCAGAAGCTTTTTTCCAGCCTGTGAGTCCTCCATTTTAGAGGCATTTTTCCAGCCTGTGAATTTTAAAGGCATTTTTCCAGCCCATGAATCCCCCATTTCAGAGGCTTTTTCCCAGCCTGCGAAACCTCCGTTTCAGAGGCTTTTTTCCAGCCTGCGAAACCTCCATTTCAGAGGCTTTTTTCCAGCCTGTGAAACCTCCATTTCAGAGGCTTTTTCCCAGCCTGCGAAACCTCCGTTTCAGAGGCTTTTTTCCAGCCTGCGAAACCTCCATTTCAGAGGCTTTTTCCCAGCCTGCGAAACCTCCGTTTCAGAGGCTTTTTTCCAGCCTGCGAAACCTCCATTTCAGAGGCTTTTTTCCAGCCTGCGAAACCTCCGTTTCAGAGGCTTTTTTCCAGCCTGCGAAACCTCCGTTTCAGAGGCTTTTTCCCAGCCTGCGAAACCTCCATTTCAGAGGCTTTTTTCCAGCCTGCGAAACCTCCGTTTGAGAGGTTGGCTGGGGCTACATTCAGTGCATAAGATGCCCCCCAAATTTTCACCCTCTTTTAGGGGGCAAAAGGGTGCGTCTTATACTCCAAAAAATACAGTAAGTTAGTCACACGGTGCTTAAGTGAATCCGACCCCCTTTGTTGTCTTTGCTTGTTGGAATTGAAAGGTCGCAAAAGGGGATCACATGACCCCGGAACATTGCGACCATCATAAATACGAGCCAGTTGCCAAGCGTTCAGCTTTTGATCACATGACCATTGGGGGGGGGGAGTTGCAACCGTCGTGTGAAAAAGCCCCCGCCTTTTTTTCAATGCTGTGGTAACTTCGTAGTCACTAAATGGATTGTTGTAAATCAAGGACTACCTGTATTAAGAGGCAGAATCCCGAACTGGGGGACACTGGGAAGGGCTGGTCTAATTAGCCTCTGGGTAGACATCAGTATAATGGAATAAAACCTCAAATCTTCCTCCCCCCCAAAAAAATCTTTATAGATGGTTTGATATTGGTTGCCTCATCCTGGAGGATCCAGTCCATGGGATTCACTTGGAAAGCTTTACTCAGGCCACACCGATACCTGTGGAATACATACAACAGGTGAGTCTTTTATGTCTCCTAAAGTGAGATCATCCCCAAGGTAGGGATGACAATTTCAACCCCTTTTTTTTACTTTTTTTGCAAAATCAATTTTGCCACCAGGGTCCAACTGTTCTGTCTAAGCAAGAGAATCCCAGACAATACGTCCACACACACACACACGCATACACATACAAATAGACGGAAAGGTATAAGATGGCAATATATTGGTCAAAAATGTGCATAGCATAAAATGGTTAAAGGTAAAAATAAAGTGGGCAGGGATCCATGGCTAATGATCTTTTCAGGACGGAATCCAAGAACTCATTAAAAATCTCTTTGAAGGGTCTGTTAATCATTCAAACTCCCAGCATCTTGGCAGAAGTCCTGGAGGAGCAATTTGTGGATATTTAAAGCTGTCTTGAAGCAAAGGTGATCTGTAAATCATGGAGACCACATCCTGCCATTGTTTGAACATTGTCCTTTGCACTGATTCATCGTGACACTTCCCCTTATATAGCCACAAGGCGTGGCCAAGTGTTCTATAGATCTATTCACATCCAATCCTTTTTCTCCTAAAAATTATCCTGTCTGCTCATAGTTCTGCACACCCTTGCTTCTATAAGGGGCTCTTCGTCATCTCCTGAGTTACTCAATAACACCTCTAGAAGTGCCACAGGCTCTGGTTGGTTCTCAGCCTCTAACTCCACATCTCCGGAAGTTGTGGGAGCTTCATTCAACACTGGAAGCTTTCAAAAAGAGACTGGACTGGCATTGGTCAGAAATGTTCTAGGGTCTCTTCTTTGGTGGGGTTGTACTTGATGACCTACAAGGTCCCTTCCAACCCTGTTAATCTGTAATTATGTGATTTTGCTCTTCTGGTTTGTATTTTTTCTTTAGTGAGCAAAATGTCAAAGCAGGCCGTAAAAGTGGTCTCTGTAGGCAGGTCTGCTCACATTGTCAAGCCTGGTTTAGTCTTTGGTGTACATCCATCACCTATGATTTAATATCATGTGAGGCCCAGCCAGTTGTGGCTTGTTCGACAAAGAACAACCTTGCATCAGAATGACACGGTTGGAACTCTCTGCTGAATGAAGCGATCCTATACCATTCCGGACAAATGGGTGTCCAATCTCTTCTTTAAAAATGCCCAGTGATGAAGCACTCACAGATTCTGGTGGCAAGCTGTTCCACTGGTTAATTGTCCTCCTTAGTTAAAATTCCTCCGTTGTTCTAGGTTGCTTCTCTCCTTGATTAATTTCCATCCATTGTTTTTTATTATTATTATTATTATTATTATTATTATTATTATTATTATTATTACTTATTGGATTTGTATGCTGCACCTCTCCATAGACTCGGGGCGGCTAACAACAGTGGTAAAAACAACATGCGACAATCCAATACTAAAACAGCTAAAAACCCTTATTTTAAAACCAATCATACATACAAACATACCGTACATAAATTGTAGAAGCCTAGGGGGAAAGAATATCTAAGTTCTTATCCTGCCTTCTGGGGCTTTGGAAAATAAATGGACCCCTTTTTCTTTGCGGCAACCCTTCAAATATTGGAAGACTGCTATCATGTTACCCCTAAATCCTTCTCTTCCCTAAATCTAAATATACAGTACGCAGTTTCCACATTTTAGCCTCCAGCCCCTTTAATCTTTTTTGGTCTTCTCTGCACTCTTTCTAGAGTTTCAATATGTGTTTAATATTATGGCCACCGAAACTGGACTCAATAGTCCAAGTCTGGCCTCACTGGTCTAGTATAAAGTGGCACAATCACTTCACATAATCTTAATTCTGTCCCTCTAGTAATACAATCTAAGATTGCATTGGATTTCTTTGGCGGTGGCTGCTCACGGCTGGCTTAGGAGTCTTTGTGACTTTGGCCACACCAGAAACCACTGAGCACATAGCCACACACACACACACTTTTTGTTATCACACTTCCCAGTTGGACAATTCCACAGCTCCCTGGTGCTTTCAGTTGCTAACCCTGATGTAACTTAAAACACAGTTCGTGCAGCATTACTCCAAATTGGTTGGTTGGTAATTTCAGGCTGTGTTCTATAAACCAGATTCTGTCTGCACCTAAGTTTCAAAAAAAGTAATCCTCAACTTGCCACGGTTCATTTAGTGACCTTTCTAAGTTACAACAGGGAACATTGTTGAGTTATGACCATTTTTCATACTTAAGAACCGTCACAGCATCCCCATAATCAAAATTCGGAAGCTTGGCAAATGATCCACATTTATTGTCTGTCTCAAATCTTGATTGTAACTGCAATCTCGTTGTTCTGTCGGGCTCTCTGATAGACTCCTCCCAAAAATTCACAGGTACAAATTTCAGACACACACACATTTGAAAATTCAAAACAATGTTCTTTATAATGAAAATTCACTTAACCTAAGTCCTCTTTTGGTATAGCCAAGAGCACTGGTCTCCAAACAAACTGGTAATTTGTACAAGTCCCTTATCAGTTCTGTGATACTTAGCTTGCAGCTGTGAGGCAATTCACAGTCCTTCTTCATTCACAAAGTGACACACACTTTGCTCTGGTTTAGTTTCAAAGCGGGGGAAAATCAGCACACAAAAAGTCAAAGTCAGTAAAGCAGTCACGAAACACAACGATCAGATAATCCTCCACAATGGCCAAACCCACAGGCTGCTATTTATAGCAGCCTCACTAATGACCACAGCCCCACCCAACCACAGGTGGCCTCATTTTCTTTGATAATAATCTCTCAGTTGTTGCTGCCTATGCATCGCTCTCTGCATGCGTGGCTGTATCATTAACTCTTGTTCTGAATCCAAGGAGGAGCTAGATAATTGATCTCCTTCTGAGCTGTCTGCCACACTCTCCTCCTCCCTGTCACTCATGTCTTCTTGGTCAGAGGAGCCTTCATCAGCAGATTCCACGGGGGGGGGGGGGCAAAACAGGCCTGCAGCATGTGGATGTCTCCCCCACATCCACAGTCCTTGGGGCAAGAGCTGGGCCAGAGCTAACCACAACATCCGTAAACCAATCCATTTGTATTCCCTGCTTCTCCAAAGTTTGTGCAGATTTTAATTCACCCTTCTTTGTTAAAATATCCTTGTACCTTGGAATATAATCCCAATTTTTTTTTAAAAAAAAATATAATTTTTTATTGATTTTTAAAAAAATTTAACAAAAAAACAAAACAGAAAACATAAGTGTACCATCACCATACAGAAAAAAAACCCTTCACCAGGGAGGAATCAATTTTATATCCTTCATATGCTTTGTCTCTGGGTTACATTGTTCATTCTTTATAGAGTGATTGAATTTTATTTCTTACATTTGCATCGCTTACTGATGTTGTTAATATATAATTTTTAACCTTCTCCCACCGCCTCATTGTTGCTGCTAATTTCCCTTCATTATAATTATGTAGTCTAATTTCCATAATCTCATAGTGAATATGATCCACCATATATTTGCACCAATTTTTTATCGTCCATTTATTGTCATTTTTCCACCCAAGCACTATAGTTGCTTGGGCACTTTCTATCGCTGCAATTTTGATTTCTTCATATTCTTTTACCTCACTATTTTTTATCAATAATGCTGCTTCCTTAGTTATTTTCCAATTACCATTCGTAATTTTGTTCACTTCCACTTGTATTTGTTTCCAAAATTTTTGAACTTTATTACATTCCCAAAACATATGCATAAATACTCCTTTTTCCTTGCACCCATGCCAACAATTTCCTTTCTTCGTTATTTGAAAACGTGCTAATTGTACTGGTGTATAATACCATTTATGTAATATTTTTCTTCTCATCTCTCTTATTCTTGTATTTTTAATATAATCCCAATTAACTCGGCTTGGGTGTGATAAAGCTTCGATAATAGATGTCCAGTGTGCTACACTCAAGTAATGTTTAGTTTTTATTTTTTCCCATACTAAATATAAGTGAATTTCTAACTGTGTCTCTCTGGAAGTAGCTACCGTATTTTTCGGAGTATATGAGGCACCTTAGTTTTTGGGGAGGAAAATAGGGGAAAGAATCTACTTACCAGGTATTAAGGCTAACCTCCTTAATCTGGTCAGCTTCAGCACATTATTTAGGTTAGGGCTTTAAAAAAACTTTATTCAGAGAGCGTTGTGGTTGGCTCTGGCCCAGCTCCTGCCCCAAGGAATGTGGAGGTGGATGCAGGGGAAACATCAACATGTCATAGGCCTGTTTTATTGCCGACAGAGTCAGGTAGTGCAGTTTCCTCGGATTAAGAAGAAGGTGGGAGTGGCTTGGAAGAGTGGGGCTTGGCACACAGCCCAGGAAGCCAATCTCCATTATCTTCGGTCGATTCGGATGCAGAAGTCTTGGACCCACGCAGGCACAGAGTTATGCATAGAACAGACCAATTGAGGACATATTACAGGAGATAAGAGAGGCCACTTGTGTTTGGGTGGGGCTCTAGTAATTAGAGCTGCTGATACAAATAGCATCGTGTGGGTTTGGCCGTTGTGGAAGATTATCTGATCGCAGTTCTTCAGGACCGTGCCTTGCTGTTTTCCGGACTTTGTTTGTTGATTTTTCACGCCTTTGAAACCAAAGCAGAGCAAAGTGTGTGTGTCTCACTTTGTTAGAAGAAGGCTGTTCTGTCTGGGTTCCCCCAGACCTCAACACCAACTGGAAAAAACAGCCAGACACTCTGGTAAAAGCAAAAGTACTTTATAGCTGGAAAAAATAAACACAGAGGAAAACCTGTTCTTCCCAACAGACAGGCTATAATACTTTACAGCAGAGTCCTGATGTCCAGACAATACAGCAAGCTTCTTGCTGGCACACCCAAGGCACAGCTTCTTGGCACACCCAAGGCACAGCTTCTTGCTGGCACACCCACCCCAAGGTTTCAGTAGTCAAAGGCACAAACCAGGATTCCAAGACGCCAAAGTTCACAGCCAGGTCCCAAGACTCTCAAAGATAAAACTCCACAAGCCAGGAAGGGTGGGTCTGCCTTTTAGCCTTTCCAAAGAGCACCACACCCAAACCCAGCTGTTGCCTCTTTAATGCTGAAAGTACTTAGCCAATTGGTCCCTTCTCTGTGTAGCTCTTCTCTGTCGCAGATCAATTATGGCTTGTGCATTTTCCTCTAAGGAATCCAGGCTGCTTGCTGGGGAGAGCTCCCTCTGGGGGGACCCTGGCTGTTCTCCCTCTTCTTCAGCCTGGGATTCCTCCTCCTCATCTGCCTGCACCTCCTGTTCCTCATCATCTCCCTCTGAGCTGGAAACCGACAGAAGATCAGCCGTTCCCTGAAGGGCCTCAGACAGAACCACAACAAAGGCGGGCTGTGACGTTTCTTCACAGCTGCTAGCTAAGTACTTAAGGACTGATTAAGGGAATTGTACAGCCTACAAGGTTGTTTTGGGACGAGTGCTCTTTGCAATACAAAAAGGGTGCTTTGTTTCTTTTGAATTTTGTGATAAAGAACGTTGTTTTGAATGTTCAAAAGTGTGTGTGTGTCTTGAAATTTGTACCCTTGAATTTTCGGGAGACTCTTACCATAGAGCCCGGCAGAACAGAGAATAACAATGAAAGGGCTTGCAAGCCAGCAAGAGCTGGGAACATTATTAGCATCTGGAAAGAAACATTTGAAGCAAGTTAGAGCAATTTAAAAAAAAAAACCTGGAAAGACTTAGGGCTTGGAAAACCTTCTTTGCAGAAAGTAACAATGAAAGAGCTTGTAAGCCGGTAAGAACTGGGAACATTGTTAGCACCTGGTTAGGGCTGGAAAGAAACATTTGGAGCAAGTAGAGAATGAAAAAAAAAAACCCTACAAAGACAGGGTTTGGAAAACATTCTTTGCAGAGAGCAACAATGAAGGAGCTTGCAAGCAGGTAAGACCTGAGAATATCGTTAGTACCTGGGTTAGGGCTGGAAAGAAATTTATTCGGAGCAATTTAGAGCAGTGAAAAAAACCCTGCAAAGACTTAGGGCTTGGAAAACATTCTTTGCAGAAGAAACAATGAAAGAGCCTGCAAATTAAGAGCAACTAGTTAGGGCTGGGGGAGAAAAAGCTACATTCAGAGTATAAGACACACCCAAATCAGCCTCTTTTAGGGAGGGAAAAGGTACGTCTCATACTCCGATAAATACAGTATGTATTTTATTTTTTTTTCCATGCCAAAGAAGTGTGTGCCATCCCGTTTGTAAATCATGTCCCTCTAAGATCTAACCGACAAGTTTGCTCTTCATTCCCGACTCACACAAACACCGTCGCAGATCAAAACGCAGAGAGAAAACACCAAGGCCCCGGCCCTCATCGCGCTTCTCTGCTCACCTGTTTTCCCTTCGTGTTCCAGGCGCAGAGTCTGACTCACGCGGACTACAACCTCCGGTGGTCGGGTTTGCTGGTGACGGTGGGTGAGGTGATCGCCAGGAACTTGCCGCACGTCAACAGCACCGACTGGCACGCATCCTTCACGGGCATGTCGCGCCAACAGATGATCTACAGCGCCGCCAAAGCCATCGCAGGGATGTACAAGCAGCGTTTACCCCAAAGGACCATTTGAAAGGAAAATCAGAAATTTCCCCTTCCACCCCAAGCCTTGGCATCCTTCAGTCTTGAAAGACCATGGTATAATTAATTGCAGAGTTTGGGAGGCGGAGAAAAAACACTGTTTACTCCCTGTTTCTCACCCCGTAATGTGCTTGGGCTGGTACTTCCAGTTTTTACAGACCATCCCTTTTGGAAAACCACCTGGTTGGAAAGGGTTGCATTAATTAAAATACATTCTGAGCGCTGCACATTTTAAAGTTAAAAACGTGAAGCCGCTAATGTATCCGGTCTGTAATTAAGACTGGAGAAGTTCCATTTGGAATCATTCAGAATCCAAAGTCTGAAAATCCCACGTCTTGGCGTTTTGATGCTTGTAAGGATGGGCGGTCGGGGTAAATATTTGGCCTGGTAAAATATCCCCTTTTTAAATTTTGTATTCTCTGTCTTCCTCCTAGGGAGTTAAGATAGAGGCAGAGGCAACCAAAATAGGATTTTTAAAACAAAAGAGCGAGATTTGTCTATCTTGCAAAAGTTAACTCGGATCCAGTGGCATTCTTGGATCTTCCAAAAATAGGGCATTACGGAATAGTTGTAATTCAGGGTTCTTTTTCTAATTTCTTTTTAAAAGGTGAGTTTTATGAGGCCCCTGTTTAAAAATCGTTCTTTCTTAACCTGAAGGCTTTGAAACTGATTGGTTCAAATCATGGAGATGAAAACACTGAAAAGCAATTGAAATATTCAGATGATCAAGATATTTGTTTCCTCCCCAACATTTCATTTTCTTCAAACAAATCTATTCAGTGGAATTGCCTTCAGATTTCAGAATCAAAGTTTGCGTAGCCCTCTTAAGATTCCTGATATTTTCCCTTCAAGAAAACTCTTTTTCCCGTTGTGTCCATATTGCATATCGAAGGATGATGGAGGGCCACCGTTAACACAAGCAAAATAAATTGCATTTTGTTGGCAGTTAAATGTAATCGCTACTTTCCAAAAAGCAAATTCTTATCCTTTTTCTGTCTCTGTTCTCTTATCTCTTATATATATTCTGTACTTGGATGCTCTCGATTCATATTTATAAACTGCGAAGAGAGAATATTTTGATAACATTTAGTACAAGCTTCTCAATTTATACTGCGTAACCTTTTTTTAGAGGCTTTCAAAATACAGTTTTATATAGAACACCTGGTTAGCCAGTTTCTTAATATTTTTCCCAAGAATGTTACTTGTGTTTTTGGTGTAAATCAGAATTAAATCAATACGGCTCCAGTAGGACTGTTGTCTTTTTAACCTTTAAAGCATTTAAGAGTCTTCAGCAGATGCTAATAAATCAAGAGTTGGAAGGGACCTTGGAGGTCTTCTAGTCCAACCCCTACTCAAGCAGGAGACCCTATACAATTTCAGACAAATAGCTGTCCAAGCTCTTCCTAAAAGCCTCCAGTTTTGAGAGCACCCACAACTTCTGGTGGCAAGCTGTTCCACTAGCTAATTGTCCTCAGGAAGTTTTATCTTAATTCCAGGTTGCTTCTCTGCACTTCTTCCAAAGTCTCAGCAACTTTTCGCGACCAAAGCTGGATGCAGTATTCCAGGTGTGGCCCTTGCTAAAGTTTTAGTGTCATTTTTATTCTATTTCTCTGTGTATACATCCAAGGATTGTACAGTGTTCTCTCGCTTTTCACGGGGGATGCGCTCCGAGGCTGCCAGCGAAAGTTGAATTTCCGCGAAGTAGAGATGCGGAAGTAAATACACTATTTTTGGCTATCAACAGTATCACAAGCCTTCCCTTAACACTTTAAACCCCTAAATTGTAATTTCCCATTCCCTTAGCAACCATTCAGATTATTACTCACCATGTTTATTTATTAAAGTTTATTTTAAAAAATATTTATTAAAGGCAGACGAAAGTTTGGCGATGACATATGACATCATCGGGTGGGAAAAACCGTGGTATGGGGAAAAAACCCGCAAAGTATTTTTTAATTAATATTTTTGAAAAACTGGTAGACTTTCTGCGGAAGTTCGAACCCGCGAAAATCGAGGGAACACTATGCTATTAGCTTTTTGGCTGTTGCTGCACAATTGGTTCACGTTTAAGTAATCGTCCACAAATTTCTTTGAAACTTGACTTTTCTTGCCACATTTAAACGAATCGGTGACTCCTGACTTTGCCAGGCCTCAAAACATGGTCACATGACCCCAGGACACTGCAACCACCAGTTGTCAGGCATCCAAATGTAGAACACTTGAGCATGAGGCTTGCCAAGTGTGGATAATGGTCGTAAACCACTTTGTTCAGTCACTAAATGAACCGTTGTAAGTCAAGGACCACCTGTGCTTGGCTTCATTAATCATACAAATCAGAGAAACTTTGTGTTAATACCAGTTTTGAATCTGTTCACCCATGGACAAATCTTGAAATTATCAAATTGATAGAATTATTTATTGGTCAAGTGTGATTGAACCCACATGGAATTTGTCTTTGGTGCATGTGCTCAGTGTACATTAAAGATACATTTGTTAAGAATCAAGGTACAGCACTTAATGATTGTCACAGGTTACAAATAAGCAATCAAATCATATTAGGAAACAAATACATAAGGATACAAGCGACAAGTTACAATCAATGATAATTTAGGAAAACTAAATATCAGACCTTTCACTCACTCGGTTGTGCTTAGGTAACACAACTAAAAGAGCCCATCACTGGGGCGCACAGAGATTATTCAATCTTGCCCTAATAAAAGAGGAATTCCTTCAATCCACAATTAATAAGTTTAACAGAAGTGAACATGGCCATTGACCAAAGGATTACACAAACACTATCTGAAAACAGTAGTTTATTTTTTTTAAAATAGCTTTTAAATTCAATATAGCAATCAAAATCCCACAAAGTGAACATACGAAAAATGGTCAAGACACTTTTTTACTGCAATTCTACTTACGAACGGTCATTTAGTGCAATTCTACTTATGAACGGGAACTATTGTAAAGTCCAGGGCTGTGTATGTGTATGTGTATTTTATTTTTTGAGGGTGCTTATGGTCTTCAGTTCAGGATCGTCACTCAAATAAATCCAAGTATTTTTTGATCTCTGCAAACTTCTCTCACGTCCCAAAGATCATCTTTTAAAAACATTCCCACATGCCACAATTGGATGAAATCTTTATATTGGGCTTCTTTGTTGAGATCTTGGCAAGTTTGGTGTCTTCGGCCATTCTGAGCAACTGAAAGTGTTGGTTTTTTTTCCTTTTTCCTCCCTACCAAGACTCACAAAAAGCAAAATTAATTTTAACGGACAATATTGGTTCAACCCAAGTCCACATTAATCAACATTAATGAACACGGGGCCTTTTGAAATGACATGTGGAAAGATCCCTTCCCCAACTCCAAAACCTGGCGTTGGGTTTTAACCCCATTATTTTCTAACAAATAATAGGGTTAAAATCCAATGCTAGGTATTTCAGAGTTATCCATCCTACTGCATGGAATCATAGTGCTGGAAGGGTCCTTAGAGGTCTTCTAGTCTAACCCTTTGCCCAAGGCAAAAGACCGCATATACCATTATTTTCTTGAGATCTCCAATATGGAATAGCCACAACTCTGGGAGGGCAATTGTTTCCCCATTGGCTGCAGTTTTGTTATTTTATGCTGTACCTGTGGCTTATCAAGCTGAGAAAAAGGGAATACAGGTAAGTCCTCTATTTACAACAGTTCGCTTAGTGGCTGCTTGAAGGGGTCAGGCCCACGATCCCCTTTTGCGACCTTAAGTCTGGGGAAGCCAGATTCACTTAATTATGTGACTAATTTAACAACTGCAGAGGGGTTCACTTAGCAGATGTGCCAAGGAAAGTCGTAAAACGGGGCAAAACTCCCATTACCAAATTTCTCACTTAGCAACATAAATTTTGGGCTCAATTTGTGGCAAGTTGAAGGCTACCTCCATTTCCTTTTTTTTAGGTGGCATTCCTAAAACAAGAGAGGCAGCTAAACAAAGCAAGCAAGCGTTTACAGTCATGAGTTTCAATTTCTTCCCTTCCCAACTGATTAATACTACAGAATTATTATTTGCATTATCACTGCAAATGGACCAGCATTATTGGACCAAGTATGAGGCCATGTTAATAAGATGCAATTTCTGCAGCCTTTCCTGCATCCCCATGTGACAGGCCACATCATGGCTCTTGGGACAAACCTTGCCAAAATCTCCTCCCAGACGCTGGCCAATCCCATTCAAATAGGTGTTTCTTTTGCTGGTGTGAAGTAGTAACTGGAAAGTCTTGTGTAAGGCTTCTCTCTTTTTCCTATTCTGATGAGCAGAACTGAGTTCTTGTACTTCAGATCTCCCCCCCCCAGTGTACAAAAAAAGGAGCAAACCCCCCACCCACCCAGCTGCATCTGGATGAAAGCAAAGGCATCGCAGGGACTTGAACCCCGTCCTGGAATCCAGGAGTGCCAACCACCAACGCCTTTTGCTTTTTTTTGGGCTTGGGCAATGCAGCAAGGTGAAAAGCAAAACCTGAGAAAACACAACTTGTTCTCTCAGGAAAAGAAAAACCCTTTTTTTTTCCTGCTTCCACTTCTGACCACGTATGTAACCACGACCTGAAAGAGTCTTAGCAGAATTGCAAACACCCTCCCTCCCCATCATCACAGCCTACACTGCCTAGGCACTAGGTTGGCCGTTCCACCCACATTATGTCCCTCAAAAGATAGGAAACATCCATTGCTTTGTTGCTATTTGTGTCAAAGATACAGCATTTCCTTGTTACTTGTTTGTTGCTAACATACTTTATATTGTCACTTGTTTGTTGCTAACATACTTTATATCGTTACTTGTGTTGCTAATATACTTTATATCGTTACTTGTGTTGCTAATATACTTTATATCGTTACTTGTTTGCTAACATATTTTATATTGTTACTTATTTCTTACATACTTTATAGATTTTACTTGTTTAAGTAGGAAAACTTTAAAAAATTACCTTCCTTGAACTGGGCTGTTGGCTTCCAACTTTCTAAGTTACGGGCAACGTTTGCTCTGAAGTTTTCAAATATTTGTTTTTTAAGATTACCTTGTGAACAGCAGCCAAGGGCAGGATCCAAGTTTTAAGCATGAAGTCAACCTTTTTTTTTGGTGGCTGTTTTGAGCTACATGTTGAACAGCTTGTTCCTGGAAAATTCTTAGCAAAAAAAACCCCCGGTTGCAATACAACCCCCTACCCTCCTTTACCCTTGCAATTACTACCATGGCTAAAAGGAATGTTAGGCATTTGGGCAATCTAGCGAGGACAACCTGTTGCATTTGCTGCAGAAAGGCTGGTCCCAAAGAGACATCTTTTTGTCTTTTGCACAAGTTTAGTGATTATTCCAAACAAGGCAGTCTCACGGACTTTTTCTAATTTTAAAACATCTGCCTCCTTTGTAATATTGTGACAGGGTCCATTTTAAGGAGTGCCTGTTGATGAGGATACCAGCGACATTAAGTACACCAGGTTTCTCAACTCATCTCTCAACACCCAAAAGGTGGGATTCTTACAGAACCGGTCTAAAAATGCCCTCAAAATGAGCTGCGTTGAGCTTAGGAGGCAGAATGGAGACCAGTTAACATCTCCAGCTTCCTATCTTTGTAACATGGAAAAGAAAAATAGGTTCACCTGTTTACTTCTGTCCACTGCAGTGTGAGAGTCATGCCTGGAGGAGGTTCCTTCTACTGGTCTGTGAAAAGCAACCTAGACCCAAGGGTGCCCCCCCCAGCTCCTCCCATTAAGCCCATCACATAAGAGGGGGGAAAATGGGGTTTTCCTGAAGGCTACTCTTACTGGCGTGGCTTCTGTGCTGCCTCATGAGGAGCTGGCTTTTTTTTTGAGTGTTGTGTGCTCTTGAATCAAACTGTTAAAAAAACACAACAGGAAGAAACCCCCCCCCACAAAAGCATTCCACTTCGGCCGGGACTTGTGAAATTGACTTGCCAGTTAAAGCTTCCTGGAGGTGTGATTTCTTGTGTCAATTAGAACCTAAGCTGCATCTGGAAAAAACTAAAGGCTTCAGTACCCCGAGCCCTCCCCCCACAAAGCTTGAGAGGAATGAAAAAAAGTTGCACAGGTTACCTAAAGCAGTACCGTCAATCGCACTCTCCTCTCTCAGCCAAACAAGAACTGGCTACACTGCAGGATTGGTATTTGGATCTCCTTTCAAATCACAGGCATATATTTTTTTTCTCCTGTTCACTCATCAACTGGATTTCTCTTTCAACTAGCATTATTACTCTGCTCAAGAAACTCTGTCGGTTCACATATGCTCTACACAAGCGCACTGCGCATCATATTACTTGCCAACTGAACAGACGTGCTGCTTCAAGAGAGAGGGGTTTCTCTTGGTGGAGTCTGAAAAAAAAGAACTGGTAGAAACAGTGAGCCCCCGCCCCCACCCCGCAACACACCAAGCTGCAATGCTAAAAATCGTGCCAGTTGTTAAATGACTAACTCACTGCCAAGGCCTGCACAGGAACCACTGCCATAACAAAGGTGGGAGCAAGTGATGTGTAAATCACGCTGGAGAACTTTGCAAATAGCTCTATGGCGTAGGACGCCTCTGAAACACAACACCAAACAAGTGGTTGTCCCTCCCACCCACCCCCCAATCCATTCCATGGGTGGAATTGCAACAGATGTCACTAAGTGCTAGAGAGATGAATGCAAGCAGATTTAAGTGGCATGCAGAGATTTCTAAATTTAGAAGAAGCTTAGGTGTGTTATTCATAGTTAATGCACACACTTCATCTGTATGAATTTAGGAGTTACCCAATTTAGCTGAGCAAACAATGATAAAACTTTGAACAGGACCTTCCTAAACTAGCATACATTAAAGGAATAGCGGTTACTTACCCCAAAAACCTCTAAGTATTTTCCCCCAACTTCTCTATAGTTTTTAAGTATTTTAGAAATCGTCCCACGAGAAGACCATTCTTAGTTAGATCGTCACTATATGCCAAGCGCCTGGATTTTATAATTTTTCTCAATGATGGAAGGAAGAGAGGGAAACAGTGTGCAAAGAAAAACCTCCTGCCTGATTTAGAGTCTTCAGCTCTATTTTTCTGTTCTTGTCCAACAGAGACCAGATGGTGTTTCGTGGAGAAAGATTCTGAAAGATCAAGAAGAACACCCCCGCCCGCACCAAATGCCACAGAACCATTCACAAAGTAATTTAAAAAGAACCCAGAAACAGCATGTTTTATTTGAACAATGAAAAAAAGCTTACAACTTCCTACCCCTTTGGCAAATACGGAGCATTTTTTCAAAGTACTGTACAAAAACATTGGTATGTGCAAGACTTTATATACAGGTACACAAGGGCTACACAAAATGCACTCCTTTGCTGTCATGTGCAAAGACTGGCAATTTAAGTGCCACTTGAAGTGGCCTCTAAAGCACAAGGAGGCAAGGCAGTCAAGGCCAGGGAATGTTATAAAGTGAGCAATAACTCACACAGGCGGCATTCTGGGGGCCTCAGGCAACCCAGCCAAGCGTCTTAAAACCTGAAAAGGGCCATAATGCATTATTAAATTCCAAGATTTGACTCCTAAAAAATTTAACTCACTTTCCCCCCTAACATGCAATTCTTTTAGGAAGGGTCAAACTTATCTGTTACCAGTTCAGCTCCCAGACGGACCGAGGCAAAACCACCAACACAAAATCACCTGCTCTCCAAGTCCCAAAGATGATTGATCCAATTCTACCATGATTTTTTTTTCCTCTCCCATTATTCTCTCTTCAATTCCATTTTAAGATTTAGGAAATCATTCACACACATCAAATATTTTGAAGCCAGCCGGGTAGAGCATTGTGTTTCCCCTGAAGATTCTCTTAATTGGTTAATATTGCATTTGTAGACACAGGCCTTCATGCACTGGGTTTTTTTTTTTTTATGTGTGCTCCTCCTCATCATTTCCACAAGGTTAGGAAATTTCATATTTGATTTCATACATTTGGAATTTGCCTGCTTCACTGCTTATAGCTTTGTGGATCTTTTTTTTTGTGCCCCTGTTGGCAGAGATTCTGGCTTTTTCACCTGTTAAAAACATCTGGGACCTTTTCCATCAAGCAAGAGGCCATCTAGAGTATTTCTGCCTTTTATCATTCGCAATGATGTTGCTCCCTCTGCTGTTTTAGGATGCCAAGGCTTTTCAGCAGGTTATATGTTGAGAGGACGGATCTGAAAAAGGTCTAGACAACAGTTGCCCCACAGGCCACCCTCCCCCTCCATACAAGACAAGATACATCATCAGCTATGAGCAGTCAAATGGAGGTTATGATTACGGTTATATTAATTGGTTATTCAAGTTTGCAATCGGCTAATCATTCCATTTTTTTTCAGGCTCTTACAGAATTAATGCAACTCATTCTTTAGAACCAATGATTTGAATTACAAAAAAGGGAAACAATCAAAAGCAGAATCTTACTTGCAAAAATTATACAAACTACCCCTGGAACGAACACACACACAGGATCACTCAGTTCCTTTGTCTTTTCTCCCTGAAGTCTCTTAAGAGAGATTTAAAGTACCTGGAAAAGATGCCAAAAGAGAACCACAAACTACTATATCTAAAGATTATGATTTCCTCTTTCACTTGTCAGTTTCCTACCTGAGCATTGCAGCCCTATACTTTTAAATTTCCAAACCTTCCTTTTTAGAAAAATCCACATCCATATATTATTCAGGGGCTTTCTTTCTCCTCCCATTAACAGGAAATTTGAGTTGGCTTTATTTTTACAGATCAGTCATAATGCAGCTTTTTAGCTGGAAATTACTTTGCCATTAAAGGCCAATTTCCTCCAATTGTCTCAATTTCAGAAAATTACTTGCCAGACTAGGCTATTTTTTCCAGACCTAAAAATTATGGATATCCTGGAGAAACAATCTAAAAAAACACAGAACATTATTCTTCCCTCCCCCACCCAGGTACTCATTAAAAACTCCCTTCCGCTTCATATCATATCCCCCCTTAAGAACTTAGCTTTCAACATTCTCAGCTCTTCTTCAAACGCTGCATAAATGGATCACCACTTCCCAATTCTAGGCTTTTCTGTCCTTTCTTCCCAGGAAAAGTGGAGTCCAGCCTCAGAGAGAGGGTGGTCTTTGCCACATAGAACAGCAAGCAACGTGTAAGTCAAGCCAGCAGAGGGCGCTAGAGGACCTGCAGAGAAGCTAGAAAGAAGCTGGCATTTATCCTCCCCCTCCCCAAAAAAGAAACACAATCCCAGATCAGTGTTTGCTATCTATAAACATCTATATACTTAATAACCCTCTTGCACAGAAAAAAAAAAGATGTGGTTACAACCAAGAGGTTGAGACTTATGGTCCTTGCGCAGTTCCTCCCCCACTAGAGATGCCAAGCAAGAAGCCACTTCCACCTAGGAGTTTAAAGTTTTCATCAGCCACGCCTGGTTTCATTATGTTCCTTCCTTTGCTTGTTTACACTGGAGTTATCCAAGTCACTTCCTTTTTTGGATTCCTCTGGCTCTACACAACACCTGAAGGGACAAAATATCTCAACAACATTGCAATGCCCGCCCCCTCCACCCCAGAATACAGGCTCCACCCAAAAAAAAATGGCTATCAATCAAGTACAATTCTCTTTCTTGATACCTCTACCTGCAAAAATGCTGGCGTTCCCAACCAGGGATTTCAACTCACCCACGTGCTGGGGAGGGTGGTTTACACAGCCTCAAGGATTCTAGCTTACTATTTTTTCCTGGGGGAGAGTTTGGGGAGGGGAGAGAAGAGGGAGCAAGCAAAAACAAGGGCTACTTTCTAAAAAGAAAAGCACAGGAACCGCTGACTCGCTTGGCTTGCGAAGACCGCCCAATAGCTTTTTCCCAGCAAACAGCCGACTAAGCACACCTGTAAAGAGAGAGACCAACATCCCCTCCCAGCAGCCTCCCTAAACAAACCCCACTTTTAGGAGAATAACCCCCAATTTACAGCAAAACCCCATTTAACGACCAGCGCGGCCCTGAATAAAAAAAAGACAAGTTGTCATAAGACCAGGCGGTTACCAACTACCGATACACACGCGACGTTTTACACGGCTCCTTCGTGGTTTCCCCTAACACAGGATTCTTGGCTTGGTTTGTTCTAGACGCATCTATCAAGGGATCTTCCCATGGACCTCTCGCTTCTACTTGCTTTTTCTTTCCCCTGCTTCACCAATGGGTTGGCTTCCTTCATTGGGGTGGGGGGGTCTCTACAGGCTTCCTAGGTTCCTTCTTCAGGCCAGTTGAGAAAACATCTTTAAAAAGGTCCTTTTTTGGGCATCTACCTCCAAACCGATTTTAAAAACAGCATCCTGACCAATATAGGTGAGGTTGCAAAAAACCCAAGATTTGGTGGGCAAATTTAAAACCAAATCGGCCTCTTAAAACCGCTTTCGGTTCACCATCGCCATCATAGATAGCCTTAGTTTTAAAACTATAAACCGGAGTAGAGGGTTTGTTTAGAATGGTTTTAAGTCCTTTTTTTTTTTGGCCTTCCTCTTGGCTAATTTTCCTACTTCTTTAGCTGAGATCTTTTCTTTTTCTTCCCAACCCGTCTTTCTTTCCTTCTCTCTTCCATCTTCTAAGTTGCCTTCCAAACCCCTTTTCTCTCTTCTAAGTCTTCTGTCTTGTTTTTTCCTACTTCAGCAACAAGGCTCTCGACTTTTTTTAAAATTGAGAGTACCTTGTTGCCCCTTCATTTATTTTTTCTTCTGCTTGAAGCAGACTTTATATTCAAGATATATTTTTTAAAACCTCTATGGCTAATTTTAGCTTCTAAAGCTGAAAATGCTTGATTTTTTTAAAATAAATAAATTCTACCGTCTTCCATTGTAGCTTGTTTTCTATCTTCCATTTTTTTCTTGATTTTTCGTCAAAAGCCTTGAGCGTATTTTTCTTATCCTTTCAAGTTTGCCTTGTTTTCAGATTAGAGGGCTTTTTTTCTTTTTAAATTAAAGCCCTTTTTGTAGTATTAATTCCTCACTCATGTTTTAAAGGTATCTTCAATCCAATCTTCTTATATTTTCTGGTTTAATTTAGAATATTACTTTTTAAGCATTAAATAGCTGTTAACTAAGTATTTCAATTGAATTAAATACATAAGCCGCATTGGCTTAAAAACAAAATCCTCAGCTAGCCCTTTTTAAGAATTTTAGGCTGATTTAATACCCTTTTTAAAGTCTAGTTATCTCCTCAGCAAAGCAGCCCTCCCTCTCTCGCCTAGCCTCCCTGCAGCTCTGGCAACGGAAAGGCTCGAGCCACTATTTATAGTGGGACATCTCACACCCTGGAATCTGCGGGTCCTTCCACCACCTACCTCAGGAAAAATAGTGCCCCGCGTAACAAAGGCCCCCTACTGGCGAGGACTTGTTGATTTAGTTGTATACTGTAATTTAATATTTCCTCCCAAACTAATACAGAAGTCTCCAAACATGTATTAACATTTCCTATTGTTCCTTGCATTGTACGCCCCACGATAAATTAGCTGAGCTTTTAAAGCAAAAATCAATTTAGGAAAAATTATGCAAGATTGTATTCTGCCCCAATAGGTAGTTTTAGAATACCATACAACAGTTCCGTTTAGTGACCATTGGAAGTTACAATGGTGTTGGGGGGGGGAATGACTTAGAATCCTTTTTCACACTTATGACCATTGCAGCATCACATGACAACATATGGATGCTTGCTCACATTTAGCACAGTGGCAGTCAATGGTCCCTATGATTCTAAGGTTGTAAAATGAGGGAAAGCTCACGACCCATTTTTTTCCACTGAGCAATGTACATTTTGAGGTTCAACTGTGGTCATAATTTGAGAACTACGTGTTATCTATATACCGTGCAAGTAAACTGCAAACTGCATATTTGCTTCCTAAAGTAGAATGCAATGATTCCTGTACAACCTGGTTATAGAAAAGTGCTTGTTACAAAAAACAGGTGCTGCTTTTTCCAGAAATGTCACTATTAGGATTTGAAACCAGCTTTTGATTTTTAAAGAATTTATACCACATTGTTAGACAATAATAATAATAATAATAATAATAATAATAATAATAATAATAGTAATAATAATAATATTTTATTTATATAGAATATAACCTAGAATAGGATTCTTTATTGGACAAGTGTAATTGGACACACAAGGAATTTGTCTTTGGTGTCTTTGTTCTATGTAGCGCAGTCTCAAATCAGTCTCAAAGTTTGGCGGGACCCAGGGGAAGAGCCTTCTCTGTGGCGGTCCCGACCCTCTGGAACCAGCTCCCCCCAGAGATTAGAACTGCCCCCACCCTCCTCGCCTTTCGTAAACTCCTTAAAACCCACCTTTGCCGTCAGGCATGGGGTAATTGAAACATCTCCCCGGGGCCTGTACAGTTTATGTATGGTATGCTTGTGTGTATGTTTGCTTTTAATAATGGGGCTTTTAGTGTTTCTTTTAAATTATTAGATTTGTTATATATTTATTATTGCTGTGAGCTGCCCCGAGTCTACGGAGAGGGGCGGCATACAAATCTAATTAATTAATTAATTATTTAATTAATAATTAATCAGCCCTGCAAGGTAGGCCAGTCAGGGAATTCATCAGTCTTTCATTGTTCACTAGGATTTGACCCCTAACTGTTGAGTTTGCAAAGCATTCTTAATAAGGCAAACGCATGTTGTATTGTGAAAATATAACTTGTTTGTCCTTCTCCCACTCTCGCCCCCCCTCCACCCAATACACATGGGTTTGAAATGGCACGTCCTTTATTATTTTAATTGCACGTCCTTTATTCTTTCAAAGCCTGTTTGACTCCCGATTGCATGCAATAGTAGCGTGGAAATGCGACCCGGGAAGGGGAGGGGGCGGCCAAAAGGAAGGCGGACCCCTCCCATCCTCCCGCCGACACAGCTCGGCGGCCATTTTGTGTTCGCTGTTCGGCGCCGGCGCCATCTTAACGTTGAGAGGACAAGGAGGGGGCGGGGCTCACGCAGCGCGGAGGGATAACCTAAGCGGAGGACGGCGAGGGTGGGGAGGCGGATTGTGTCGCAGCAGAACCCTGTCCGCCAGGCGAAGGGAGGGGGGAGCGGGGTGCAGGAGCGGCCGGTTCTAACCAGCTCAAACCAGTTTTAGCAGGCGAGAAGGTTCCGGATGCCGCAGGGCCGCGGCGCGCGTGCGCAACTCTGCTACGCCGCCCGCTCCCCCTCCCCCCTCGCCTCCGCTTCCGTCCCTTTCTGAGGGGGTTTTATTGTGCACTTTTATTCGCCATGCGTGAGGGAAATAAAGTTTGTTTATGTATTTCGAGCAGGGCTGGTATTATCTCCGTTAGCCCCGGGTGACAGAACGGACAGCTGGGCCAGAGTTCCCATTTTTTTCTGGCGGAGTAAACACGACACATGGGGAACCTGCTGACTGAATTCAAGCGCCCATTTTGCTGGGCTTCGTTTTGTAGCCTTCGCGCTTAGGTGACCGAAAGCTCTTTAGTTGATCCGGAGAAGCGTACGGGGTTAAAATAAATAAATAAATAAAACCCGGACACAAGGCTGGAAATGATTTTTAGGAAAAAAACTGGACAGCTAATTGTCCGGAATGGAATACGTTAGAAAGGGGACCTTGGAAGTCATCTAGTCCAACCCCCTGCTCCAACTTTTCTCGGTTTCTCAAGGCAATCTTTCTCCTTATGGGTACAATGGACTCCAATTCTCACAAGCACCTTTACGGTATTAGGTGGCAACAGCATTAACTCCCGCTTTTGGGGAGGGTGGACTAGATGACCTCCAAGTTCCCTTCAATTCTTATCCTGTTGTTATTCCTTGCTTGCATCATGTTTCCTAGGGGTGTCAATTCTTGTTTCTCTGGTTGAGGCCTTTGATGTTTCATTATAGGCCTTTTTGAAGGCTCTAAACCAGGGGTTCCCAATGTGGGGCCCACGCCCCATAAGGGAACAGTTTGATTTTTAATGGGGGCAATTGGGACCTTGTATAAACCAAGTTAATGACCTTTTAGAGGAGTTCACTTTTTGAATAATAAGAAATATATGTCGGGGAGGGGGTCATCAGGATTTTAGAGTTGCTTAGGTAGGGTATGGCCAAAAAAGGTTGGGAACCACTGCTATAAACCATGGGTCTAACTGGGGATGATGGTACAGTACTTGATGTTTTCCCCTTCATCTCCTTCAGCTGGTGCATTTTCCTGTTGTTCTAATTCCTTATCCAATGAAGGTGGGTGACCTTCATCGGGATCTAGAATAGCGGGTGGATGTGTTCACAATAGTTTTTGATACCATACACCAGGATGCACTTGTGACTCTCACATGACATTTGGAGATTACACACACACGGTCTTGGTGCAGGTCTGTTACAGATTAACAGAGTTGGAAGGGACCTTGTGGGTCATCTAGCCCAACCCTCCCCCCCAGCACCATTTTTGACAGAGGGCAGTCCAGTCTCATAATACTAATGATAATAACAACAACAACAAAAAAAAACAACAGAGTTGGAAGGGACCATGGAGGTCTTCTAGTCCAACCCCCTGCTTAGGCAGGAAACCTTACACTACTTCAGACAAATGGTTATCCAACATCTTAAAAACTTCTAGTGTTGGAGTATAGGCAACTTCTGTCCCGTGAGCTGATAGCTCTCACTGTACTTCCCTAACTGGGTGGTACCCATAGGGTGGGGATGGGGAAGGTGAGAAGATAATTGCCCTGGTAGGGGCTCATTTTGGGGGAGGGTGTCCTGCAAGATTCAGTGCCCTCACCCTTACTTAACAGGATAGCGGTTGCTTTGATTGTTACCATCAGTAACAATCTCTATGGAGATTCTCATTCATCCAGGTCCTTGTTGTCCCTAAGATGCTTTTTCAGGAGGCAAAAAAGTCCAGTTGCCTTTGGGACATCAATATCAATATTTCCATCTGGATGGGGCTAAGTATGCCATAGAAGCCAGATATGGTGTCTTGATATCTTGGTGGGATGAAATAGGCTGAAGGTAAATATTAACCAGATAATATGCTTTGTTTAGGGACCACTGATCCACTCTTAACTTTGGACGAGGTCTCATTGTCAACAAATCCTCAAAATGGGAATCTTGCTGGATGCTGTGGCTGGAGTCCTTTGCCCAACTCTGGCTGGTGCAGCAGTTGCAGTTTTATTTGAAGCTGGACCTGATTGGATTACCACCATGTGCGACTGAAGATTACATAGAAACCTGACTACTTGAATGCTGCTTCAGATAACCAGGTTGTGCCTGCTCCGTTGACTGCTGGTAGGTTTCTGGCTTCAATTCAAAACACTGTTTTGACCTTTAGAGCCTCTCATGGATTGGGCTCCTTGAGTATTTTTAGACCACTGTTTACAAATACTAGTTTCTGCATTGATCATTGTTGGAGATGCTTTCAGTCCCCTCCATTCAGGAGATTAAGAAGGGTATACAGTGATACCTCATCTTACAAACGCCTCGTCATACAAACTTTTCGAGATACAAACCCGGGGTTTAAGATTTTTTTGCCTCTTCTTACAAACTGTTTTCATCTTACAAACCCACTGCCGCCGCTGGGATGCCCCGCCTCCGGACTTCCGTTGCCAGCGAAGCCCCCGTTTTTGCACTGCTGGGATTCCCGAGGCTCCCCTCCATGGGAAACCCCACCTCCGGACTTCCGTGTTTTTGTGATGCTGCAGGGGAATCCCAGCAGTGCAAAAACGGGTGCTTCGCTGGCAACGGAAGTCCGGAGGTGGGGTTTCCCAGCAAGGGGAGCCTCAGTGAAATCTCAGCATCGCAAAAACACAGAGGTCCGGAGGTGGGGTTTCGATGACTTCGGTGTTTTTGCGATGCTGCGATTTCACTGTTGCTCCCTTCGCTGGGAAACCCCACGTCTGGACATCCGTTGCCAGCGAAGCACTCATTTTTGTGCTGCCGGGATTCCCTTGCAGCATCGTAAAAACACAGAATTCCGGAGGTGGGGTTTCCCATGGAGGGGAGCCTCAGGGGAATCCCAGCAGCGCAAAAACGGGCGCTTCGGCTGGCAAAAGGGATGAATTTTGGGCTTGCGCGCATTAATCGCTTTTCCATTGATTCCTATGGGAAACATTGTTTTGTCTTTTCACCTTAAACTTTTCACCTTAAGAACCTCGTCCCGGAACCAATTAAGTTTGTAAGACAAGGTATCACTGTATATACTTTTCTGAGGTGGCCTCCATCTGGTGAAAAGGCCTCCCTTTAAAATATTAGATTAGATTAGAGTTGGAAGGGACCTTATAGGTCATCTAGTCCAGTGGTCCCCAACGTTTTTTCCACCAGGGACCAGTTTCAGCAAGGCAATTTTTCTATGGCCCGGTGGGGGCGGAAAGGGGTGTGGTTGGGGGCGGGATTAAGCATAGGGGTGCTGGTCCTTCCCGTCCCTCTTTCCCGCCATCGCCCTGTGGCCGGCAGAACCTGCCTCCCAAACCCTCTTGCCCGGCGGCAGGTGAAGCGCTGGAGGGAGGGGGTCAGGCCAGCCCTCCTGCCTCCCCCCCAGCCAAAAACGCATAGGCGTGCTATGGCAGAAGCCAAAAGAGGCTTGAGCCTCCCGGTCCTTCCCGCCCCTCTGTCCCGTCCATCGCCCTGTGGCCGGCAGAACCTGCCTCCCGAGGCCTCTTTCCCAGCGGGAGATGAAGCACTGGAGGGAGGGGGCGGCGGCAGGAGGACTGGCAGCTGCTGACTCCACGGACCGGTGCAACATGCCCCGCGGCCCGGTACTGGTCCGTGGCCCGGTGGTTGGGGACCCCTGATCTAGTCCAACCCCCTGCTATAGCAGGAGTCCCTACAACATTTCAGACAAATGGCCGTCCAATCTTCCCTAGAAAGTCTCAAGTGTTGGAGCTCTCACAACCTCCACTAGTTCTACTGAAATCTCAGTTCCCTTCCTAGATGTTTATGGGTTGAATTGTATTGTATTGGTGCCAATGAGTTTTCTCGCTTTGACGGTTTTACTCCTTTATGTTTTCTGCCTTCGGTTTTATCATTTATTATTTTATCCAGTTTTATATTTTGTAACGATTGCAGCTCAGAGGTGTTGGTAAATTAGCTGCAAAGAAATGGCCGCACACAATAGTGATTCATTGCTTATGCTTTTTCACTGCCATGCAAGGCTCTGCCTTTTTAGCTGTCTGAATCCTGAGAAGGATAGGGCAGCCATGTCAGATGGAGGGTTCCTGGAGATGATTAAACTTACAGAAGATTAAGGAGGCTGGCGTTAGGGCAATGACGTTGCTGACAATTCTGAGTTTGCACAAAACTTCACCACACTTCCCTTTATAAATTATACACAGCTTCCAAAATACCGAACTAAAACCAAGTGAATCATACATAGTGGAGCATACAGGGTAGCTAAATCCAGATACTGAATCACACTTGGATTAAGTCATGAAGTGTTTTTATCCTTGTCTGTTAAATAAATAGTAAACCTATGTTCCTGTGAGCCCTAAATCATGGTTTACAGATCAATATACCTACACAAACCATGGCAGGTAATGGTTAAAGGCCATGCGGGTTCTGTCACTGAGGGGGATGGGAACCTGTTGTACAAGGCATCTGAAAGACATGAGTCAAGCAAGAATTACAAAGAAAGTCAATATTTTGTGCCTTGTTTATTTAGAGGGCTTTAGAAATCCAGCCTCTCACCCTTTGTTCCAGATTCACTGTATACATCCGGGGGAGGGGGGGGATGTGTGCACGCATGTGTTGGGTTTTCAAAACAAAATATCCCCCCCCCCTGCTCTGACAACAGCTACTGCAGAATTATATAAATGTGCAAACTCACCCTAAGGGTGGTGGTTCCACACCCCCTCCCCTTTTGATTACCTCTATTTGTGGTGACTTGGAGGGGGAGGATTTGCAAGATGGCGATTCAGCAGCCGGATCTTGTTTTACTTCCTCTTCTCCCCCTCCCCCCCTCCCCCCCTCCCCGGAGCTGCATGGAATTTTCCTCCATCCGGGCTTGTGTGATGAGTGTGTAGGTGTGTGAGAGTTCAGTTCCAGGATTTTTGGAGGGCACCAAAAGGAAAGAAGGTATCCAGAGCTTTCTCTGTGTACCTGCCTTCTACGAGGTGAGACTAACAGGCGCAGGGGGTTGGTTAGGGGGACAGCCTCCGTAGGAGTGCCTGCACGTGTGGGACTGCCCTAACTAGCTTGCAAGAATCCAGGCAGCCACTAATTGGCCAGCAAGCAGAATACAGAAAGCTCTGTGTCCTTGTTCAATGGTCTGTACTTTGCACCCAGATACGTCTTCTGTTTCCTTTACCTCTTTTTCTATTTGATGTGCTTGTCCGGTGTTGCATTAATTTATTGTTGTTTGAGAGTCTAGCAATGATATTGCCGTAAAACATCTCAAAAGATCTTTGATGGTCTAGCGATCAGTATGAAAGAACCCCACTCAGCCCCATGGATCACAGAGCCGAAAAGAAGTGAAGATGGAAGGAATATGAGCAAAAGAAAAAGGGTTGAAGGTGTGGAATGAACTTTAATAAGAGAGACAATGCATATTGTGCCTCATTGAAAATTTTTATCCAGATAGTTATGAGTACTGTTGTTCCCCCCGTAAAAAAGAAACACTAAGGCATTTTCAATGGGAAAATAGGCATTTGGCTGAGAAAGGTCCAGGGTTTAACTAAAGGTTTTTCTCCATGACTACACATGCTTGTGTCCACAGCCACGTTAGTAATGAAAGATGGGATCTTATGTCTAGAATAAGAGTTAGAGGATGAGGTTTATAAAGAAAGCCTTTTTCCCTCCAATAATTTATGATGGGTTGAGGAGCAAGTAAGGGTGACCCGAGGAGACAAAATTGGACCATTTAGCAACATCTGTGTCATTTGACTAACCTGGCATTAGTTTATTCCCAGGGAACCCTGGTTACCAGTCATAGGAGACTCTGTGCTGAATTGGGCCAAGGCAATATTGGTTGCTCATGGTCTTGGGGGGAGGGTCCCTTCCTCCTCTGCCCCCATTATTCTTATGTATTTCTTAGTAATTCTTCAATTGTAATAGTCTTTGACAGACCCTCTTTCTTTAATGTATTTAGTTTGTGGCAATGACTTCCACAAGTTAATGGTGTGCTGTCTTGAGAATTTTCTTGCACACTTTTTCCTACAAGATGGTTGACAGAAAGTATCCAAGAGTATTTTAGGCCAGTGTTTCCCAACCTTGGCAACTTGAAGATATCTGGACTTCAACTCCCAGAATTCCCCAGCCAGCATTTGCTGGCTGGGGAATTCTGGGAGTTGAAGTCCAGATATCTTCAAGTTGCCAAGGTTGGGAAACACTGTTTTAGACTATATACATAATGAGATCCATTCACCAAAAAGGGTACAGGCCAGAAACACTTCCTGTTACCAGAGAATCCTATCTGTCTTCTATTCCCCTAGATATGTGAAAATTTGTTACAGTTTGTAACTATTTAAATGACAGTCAGAACAACAAAAAGACATTTCTTCAAAATTCAAAATTGAAACTGGTTACAATGTTTCAAGAATTGACATTGAATATCAAAATTAAGGCAGCTGCTAGACTTCACCTTAAATAAGCGGCATCTTTCAGCCTATACCAATTTTGAGAAGCAAAATATTTTTTTAATTATAAACGTAATAAATGTCTGTAGAATAAATGTTTAATTTGAAATGGAATGTATCAATTGAATATACTGATAGAGTTTATCCACCTTTCCTGACTTCGTTCTTGTACTTTGTTGCTGCAGTGTTCCCAGGCTCAGTTTGTGAGCCACATTGAAGATATAAAATGCCTAAACGAAAATGCGTCTTTACTGACAAACTGAAGCAGAAATATCCTCATTTTCGCAAAGGTAGAGATGACTATGAAGCAGAGTGCTTGGTCTGCAAAGCTGGCACGTTTGTGTCAGTTGCACACAAAGGTGCCAGTGATCTGGAGTACCACATGTCCTCTGAAAAGCACAAGAAAGCCCTTGGAGGAGACAGTTGGTCTGCAAAGCTGACCGAATTTTTGGGGACTCCAGGCACAAAAGCCGAGGATGCTCTAGCTGCAGCAGACAGCACACTGCCATTGCACACTATCCCAAGTTGCAACAGCTACAAATCAACAGGCCGCACGTCTGACTTGTTTAGAACAATATTTCCTGACCCAGAGATAGCACAAAAATTTTCCAACACCCGGACCAGGATAGATGGTCTTGAGAACTCTGTGCTTGCCCAGCATGCAGTCAGCCTTGACCTGAAGGCCCTGGAAGAACACGGCATCCCTTTCTGTGGGGTGGCTATAGACGACAGCAGCCACAGGGCCCTGAAAAAGGTCCCGGTACTCATCCAATATTACGACTACAGGAACGGCGGCTTGAAGACCAAACTCCTGGAACCTCAGGAAACTCCCACTGAAATGGATGTTTCAGACTCTCTTGTCAAAGTCCTTAAGAAACACAGATTGCTTCAGAAGTGTGTGGCATTCGCGGGGGACAACTGCAACACCATGTTTCGTAAACTTGGGCTAGACGAGGAGGCAAGAATTGTGTTCACCAAGCTGAAGAGATCTCTCCAGAGAGAGACTCTGATTGGGGTACGTTGCCCCGCCCACATTTTGCACAACTGCATCCACCATGGGGCAGACGGGCTCGAAGTGGACATTGAGAACATCATCCTAAAGATCTACCAGTACTTTCACATCTACGCGGTGAGGCCGGAGTCCCTGCACGAATACTGCGAGTTTGTGGAGGTGGAATACAAGCGGCTGCTCTCCCACAGCAAGACCCGCTGGCTGTCCCTGTTCCCCGGCATCACGAAGCTGCTCCAGATGCACTCGGCCCTGAAGTCCTTCTTCTTGGGCCAGAGCAACACGCCCACCGTGCTCAAGACTTTCTTTGAGCACGAGTTCGGTGAGCTCTACCTTTGGCACATGCACTCGCTGATGAACGCCTTCCATTTGCACATCGAAGAGATGGAGCGGGAAAACAACTCCCTGGTGGAGGTGATGAAGACGCTGGAGTCTGTCCACACCATCCTGCTGGACCGTAGAGCCCAGAACTTCATGTCCCTGACGGTGAAGGGGATGCTGGCAGACAAGCGCAAGGAGGGGCTGGAGGCAGAATGCGACGCCTTCTCTGACGCGGTGCATCGCCTCTACAGCGACTGCATCGACTACCTGGAGATGTGGATGGCATCTCTGCAAGAGTTTTCCTGCTTTGCCTGGATGGCCCTGAGTGAGACGCCCAGCTGGAGTGACGTGGAAGCATGTATAACTTATTTGATTGACAAAGGCGTAGAGATTGACGACATCAGGTGTTTTGATCAGTTCAACAACCTGAAAAAATTTGTGGAAGCTTCCAGCGACGAAGAGGAATTCCAGCATCTGCTTTCACATCAAAAGTGGACCAAATACTTCCTGAAGGCTAAAGCCATCGAATGCTATTCAGAACTGTTGAAAATTGCACAGTTCTTCTTCGCAATTCCCTCCCACAGTGTAAACATGGAATGGAGTGCTTCTTTTCATTGATACAAGGCCTGTGGCTCAAGGAAAGGACATGCTCAAACAACCTGCCATTTATATTTAAAAATAACTTGTCGGAAACATTTTTGTGCATGCTTTGCTCTAAACGAAACACACATACACACCACAGGAAGAAACAGAAAAGTGAGGTGTACCATCTGTGCACAGTAGGTCAGCAGCCCCCATCCTTTTGGGTGTCCGCATTCCAAGTAACCTGAAGTGAATCTGGATGAGGTCATCTTTCAGGCTTCAAGGTTGCCATTGGGCACCACGGAATGTTTTTTCCATGGACTCTGTGTGTGTGTGTGTGAACATGGTTTCACATGCTGCCTGCATCCCGTGGATGGGGCTTTGCTGGCTTGTGTGGTCCAGTTTCTGGCATGCCGCGGACCGGTGATATTCCATGGACGGGGTTGAGGATTCCTGCTTCACAGTATCATCTATGATTAGAAGTATCAGTGACTGTTGTTGTGTTTTTGTCATTAGTCGAGGCTTTTAACTTCATTACTGATTCAGAAATATTTTCATTAAACCAGTGTTGAGATAGCAAAACTGAAGGGGGGGGAAACCTTTTTACTTTTGAAGGCAGTTTTGAAGTTGGCAGGCTCACGGAGTAATACAGAGCAAGGTATTCTGCAATCTGTGATCTTCTGCCTGAGCTCTGCTGTAAAGGTTTAATGACATCTGAAAAGCAGCAGCTGAGATTGCAATCCACTTCCAAGCTAGAGCGCCTAACTGCTGAAAAGCTAACCCTCTATCACTGTTTAATAGCTGAACTGATGGATTAAAAACCCCTTTCTTTTAAATTATTTTACCAATTAGTGCTTCTTTGAAAAAAAGACTTTGAAGGGACTTTAAGGCAACCCCCCCCCCCCACTTATTTCCCTCCCCCTTTCCTTTTGCCCCGGGAGAAATTGTGCATGCCTAGTTTGATGAAAAGAAGGACTAGGGGTGATGTGATAGCAATCTAACTCTGGGGCTGCCATAGAGAAGAGGGGAGGGGGTGTCAACCAGAGCACCAGAAGGCAGGATAAGAAGTAACGGATGGAAACTAATCAAGGAGAGAAGCAACCTGGAAAGAAGAAGAAACTTCCTGCCTTTGAGGACAATTAATCTGTGGAACAACTTGCCTCCAGAAGTTGTAAATGCTCCAACACTGGAAGTTTTTAAGAAGAGATTGGATACTATTTGTCTGAAATGGTGTATAGTGTTTCCTGCCTGAGTAGGGAGGTTGGACTAGAAGACCTCCAAGGTCCCTTCCAACTCGGTTATTCTATTCTAAATCTGGCAAAGGCAATAGCCATAACTGGCTTAGAAAGACAGCTTCTGGTTTATGAGCTAAATAATTTGCCAGAAGTTATAGAAGAGTTATGTTTCAAAGAACACCAGAGCAGCTAAAATGAGTTGCACAGAATAGAGGTTATGGATGAAGTGCCAAGGTGCTGATCTGTGTAGAAATCCATCAAACCCGGAGGGAAAATTCCCAGTGCTGTATGATGGACCCTGTTTTATTAAGACTCTCTTCAATAAAATGACAACCACAGTATCAGGCCTGGGCTGAAGTATTTCTATGGGGCAGGGCTGACTTTGCTGCCTGGAAGCTAGCAGAGGTCATTTAAATAGTAATCAAATCCTCAAAATGAATCAGAAAAGTGGTAAGAAGTGTAAGGAAAGAAAGAAAAAAGTAGGTATTGATTTATTTATTTTAAGCGTCCCTTTATTCATCAAATCAGTAAAGTAGTGTAAATACAGGTAATCCTCGACTTATGACAATGAAGCCCCATATTTCTGTTATTAAGACAGACCTTGTTAAGTGAGTTTTGCCCCATTTTACGACCATTCTTACTACCGCTGTTAAGTGAATATCTATGGTTGTTTCTAGTAATGTTTATTAAATTTTATTTGGCTTGCCCATTGACTTTGCTTGTCGAAAGGTCGTAAAAGTGGATCACATGACCCCAGGACATTGCAAAGGTCATAAACAGAAACCAGTTGCCAATTTTGTCTGAATTTTGATTACATAATCATGGGGATGCTGCAAAGATAGTAACTGACAAATGGTCAAGTCCCTTTTTTTCAGTGCTGTTGTAACTTTGAACAGTCATTAAATGAACTGCTGTAATTTAAGGACTACCTGTGTAGATTTAAACAAATAAGCCCATTACAAAATCATTTGCAATTAAATATTTGAATTTAAAATGCTCAAGTCCCCATTTCTTGCTTCTCAAGAGATACTCATCTTCATAGATACTAAAATCTGTGAAATGTAGAGATGTGTGTTCCTAACTTAAAGCAGCAAAATTGAAATTAATGCCTTGATTTAAACCATCCAAAGGTTTAGAGGGATTTCTCAAAAACCCTTCAAGAAGAGAGAAAATTAACATCCGGAAATCTAGAAGAGAGAAAGGAAAAAGTAGCTTTTGTGGAAGGTGGAGAAAATTAGAGGTAAATGTATTTTTAAAATGAAATTATAGCTATGGTCATCAACGGTTAATTGGAGCTATATTACATGCTTGGAGAAAATAACAAATGGAACATTTTGCTGATTACAGTGTGTCATTTATTATGAACTTTTATAGCAAAAGAAAAAAATATATTTTTCATTCATGTTTAACATTAGTCCTGGGTGTACTTCATATATTGTATATTAGACTTCAATACCCATGAACCACAACCAGGAGGCTATGGTTAGCTGTATATAATAAGAATTGAATTCAGCATATTTTGAAGTCACCTAAACCCATCACTGAAAAGTTAATTTCAGGAATTCCAGATAGCTTAGGCGACAACTATAAATCCATTTTGACCAAATACTGTACTTATTACTTCTTAATAATATAGAAAAATGTGAGGTAGACAGATGGATCTGTAACTGGCCGCCCCGAGTCTATAGAGAGGGGCGGCATACAAATCTAATAAATGAATGAATGAATGAATGAATGAATGAATAAATAAATAAATAAATAAATCCCATTCAGCATCTAGCCCTCAATGAAGCTTTATGAAGAAAAGTACACAGTGTAACCCAGAATTCTGCCCTAGACCCAGTATTCTTCAACATCTTGATAACAATTTAAAATAATAGCAGGAGAACTCGTCAGTTTTTCAGATGACACCAAGCTGTTAGGAATAGTCAGCACCTTAGAAGATACAGGTGAAACTTGAAAAATTAGAATATCATGCAAAAGTTCGTTTATTTCAGTAATGCAACTTATAAAGATGAAACTTACTATATAAGAGAGACTCATTACATGCAAGGCAAGAGAGTTCCAGGCGTGATTTGTCATAATTGGAGGCTGTTGGGGCCTGGATGGGTGTCAACAGACTCAAACTCAACCCTGATAAGACGGAGTGGCTGTGGGTTTTGCCTCCCAAGGACAATTCCATCTGTCCATCCATTACCCTGGGGGGGGGATCATTGACCCCCTCAGAGAGGGTCCGCAACTTGGGCATCCTCCTCGATCCACAGCTCACATTAGAGAAACACCTTTCAGCTGTGGCGAGGGGGGCATTTGCCCAGGTTCGCCTGGTGCACCAGTTGCGGCCCTATCTGGACCGGGACTCATTGCTCACAGTCGCTCATGCCCTCATCACCTCGAAACTCGACTACTATAACGCTCTCTACATGGGGCTACCTTTGAAAAGTGTTCGGAAACTTCAGATCGTGCAGAATGCAGCTGCGAGAGCAATCATGGGCTTTCCCAAAAATGCCCATGTTACACCAACACTCCGCAGTCTGCATTGGTTGCCGATCAGTTTCCGGTCCCAATTCAAAGTGTTGGTTATGACCTATAAAGGCCCTTCATGGCATCGGACCAGGTTATCTCCGGGACCGCCTTCTGCCGCACGAATCCCAGCGACCAATTAGGTCCCACAGAGTTGGCCTTCTCCGGGTCCCATCAACTAAACAATGTCGTTTGGCGGGACCCAGGAGAAGAGCCTTCTCTGTGGCGGCCCCGGTCCTCTGGAACCAACTCCCCCCAGAGATTAGAATAGCTCCCACCCTTCTTGCCTTTCGCAAGCTTCTTAAAACCCACCTGTGTCGTCAGGCATGGGGGAATTAAGATATTCTTGCCCCCTCGGCTTCTACAATTTATGTATGGTACGTTTGTATGTATGATTGGTTTTAAAATAAGGGTTTTTAGTTTTTAGTATTGGATTGTCGCACGTTGTTTTTATTACTGTTGTTAGCCGCCCCGAGTCTACGGAGAGGGGCGGCATACAAATCCAATAAAATGAAATGAAATGAAATAATTGTGATGATTATGGGGTACAGTGCATGAAAACCCCAAATCCACCATCTCAGAAAATTAGAATATTACATGCAGTCACTAAAACAAGGATTATACATACAACAATATCAGACCTCTGAAAAGTCTAAGCATGCATATGTACTCAGAACTTGGTTCTGAATACATATGCATGCAATTACTGCCTCAATGCGATGTGGCATGGAAGCTATCAGCCTGTGGCACAGCCGATGTGTTATGACCAGGATGCTTTAAAAGGGGCCTTCAGCTTTTCTGCATTGTTTGGTCTCATAAATCTCATCTTTCTCATAGATTCTCTATGAGGTTCAGATCAGGCAGGTTTGCTGGCCAATCAAGCACAGTAATCCTACTGCCACTGAACCAGGTTTTGGTGCCTTTGGCAGTGTGGGCAGGTGGCAAGTCCTGCTGGAAAACTGAAGTCAGTATCCCCATAAAGCTCAGCTGTGGAAGGAAGCATGAAGTGCTCCAAAATCCCCTGGTAGATGGCCACATTGACCCTGGACTTAATGAAGCACAGTGGATCAACCCCAGCAGATGACATGTTTAAGTTTAAGTTTAATCAGATTTGTATGCTGCCCCTCTCCGCAGACTCGGGGCGGCTCACAGCAACAGCAACACAATGTACAACAAATCCAATATTTACATTAATTTTAAAAACCCCACAAGTTAAAACCAATCATACACACTAGCGTACCATACATAAATTTTATAAGCCTAGGGAGAAGGAACATGTCAATTCCCCCATGCCTGACAACAGAGGTGGGTTTTAAGGAGCTTACGAAAGGCTAGGAGGGTGGGGGCAACTCTGATATCTGGGGGGAGTTGGTTCCAAAGGGTCGGGGCCGCCACAGAGAAGGCTCTTCCCCTAGGCCCCGCCAACCGACATTGTTTAGTTGACGGGACCCGGAGAAGGCCCACTCTGTGGGACCTAACTGGTCGCTGGGATTCGTGCGGCAGAAGGCGGTCCTGGAGATATTCTGGTCCAGTGCCATGAAGGGCTTTATAGGTCATAACCAACACTTTGAATTGTGACCTTTGACATGGCTCCCCAAATCAACACAGACTGTGCAAACTTCACACTGAACCTCAAACATCTTGCTGTATGTGCCTCTCCATTCTTCCTCCATACTCTGGGTCCTTGTTTGCCAAATGACATGCAAAAGTTTCCACAGTCTGGGTTGATTTGAGGAGCCATGTCATCTGCCGGTGTTTTTTTGATGCTGTTAAATTGCATTACTGAAATAAATGAACTTTTGCACGATATTCTAATTTTTCGAGTTTCACCTGCAGGGTCAGGATTCAAAAGAAGTTGAAAGACTTGAACACAAGCTAACAAAATTCAGCTCAGTAGTGAGAAATATAAGGTTTTACACCAAGGCAAAGAAAAAAACCCAAACACAGAGGTATAGAATAGGCGCTGTCTGACTAAGCTGTGAGAGAGCTCTTGGGATCCTAATGGACAGCCACTTAAGTGTGAGCCAGCCATGTGCTATAGCTGCCAAAACCAACACAGCCCTAGGCTGCATCAACAGAAGGATAGTTTCAGGATCACAAGATGTCCCAGTGCTGCTTTATACTAAACTGGTCAGACTACACTTCGAATACTTCATCCGGTTTTGTTCACCACGATATAAAAAAGACGTTGAGACTCTAGAAACAGTGCAGAGAAGAGCAACCAGGATGATAAGGTGTCTGGGGAGTAAAATATAGGATGAACAGCTGCAGGAACTGGGTAGCCTATTGAAAAGAAGGACTAGAAGTGACATGATAGCAGCTTTCCAATATCTGAAGGGCTGTTACGAAGAAGAGGGGGTTCAACTTTCCCCCCGGAATATCTGAAACGCAGAAGAAATAACATGGAAATTCATTCATTCATTCGATTTTTATGCCGCCCTTCTCCTTAGGCTCAGGGCGGCTTACAACATGTTAGCAATAGCACTTTTTAACAGAGCCAGCCTATTGCCCCCACAATCCGGGTCCTCATTTTACCCACCTCGGAAGGATGGAAGGCTGAATCAACCTTGAGCCGTGATGAGATTTGAACCACTGACCTTCAGATCTACAGTCAGCTTCAGTGGCCTGCAGTACAGCACTCTACCTGCTGCGCCACCACGGCTCTGTATCAAAATTTATCAAATTTCCCACTTTGAACTAAGGAGGACGTTCCTGGTATTAAGAACGATTGACCAGTGGAACAGATTGCATTCAGAAGTTGTGGGTGCCTCAATCACTTGTGGTTTCCAAGAAGAGATTGGGCAGCCATTTATTGGTTTGGCATTTGTGTAGAGTCACCTGCTTGAGTAGGGAGTTGGACTAGAAGATGTCCAAGGTCCCTTTCCACAGTGATACATTATTCTGTATTCTGCCCTCCTCGCTCATCTGGCCATGGAAGTTATACATTAAGAAAGCAGGGGGACTATTAAGGATTGTGTATTAGTTAAAGAGGCTGGTTGAACACACATCATTGTATTTCAAGCAGCCTGTAACGTAAAGGGTGGTTATTGTAGGATGGTTAATTCTTTCTGCATCGCTCCTGATATGTCGTGTGTGTACAATTTTCCCAATTCAGTTACTGACTAAACCTATTTATGCTGCTTTAATAAATAGAGGACCATAAAAGGTGCTCCCAAGAGGAACACAAAATCAAGTCTAACCTGTGAATGCAGCTCCCTACCGTAATCTGATTAAGTAAAATGTATTGTACAAGCGGGGAACAAATACCTACACCAGGTTTTATGGATGTTTATGACCACAAGATAGCTGACTAAGGCGTCAGTTGGACTTGCAAACTGGTTTGAGCCCTCACAATAAATACATTGGATCATTACTGCTTAAGAGGAGTTTTCTTTGTACCAGAGGGAGAGATGGAAGAGCAATTTGAAAAACTGAAATGCCGGCAGCAAATCCTTCACAGCCGAGGTGTTTCCACATCAAACATCAGGCAAAAGGATGAAGCCAGTGTGGGGAAAAAAACCACATTTGTTTCCCTGATCTGGAAGCAGCTTCTAGCAAGGCTGAACGAGAGGATGAGTCACGAGCTGGTTGAACCAAGAGGATGGGTCACCAGGGGTCTCTATGCTGGTTCTGACGCTGTTTGAGACTCTGGTCCCACCTACCCGTGACACAATCCAACAGGAAGTGATGTGATGGATGGAAACAACAAACTCTGTTCAACCCCTGCCTGGTTTCCCCTGTTTGGCTACAGATAATGGTTGGATTCGTACAATGTCCTAATTCCAAACTCACTTGCTGAAATGCAATGGTTTAAGCCGGGTCCCAGGTAAGTAACCTACTGGCTTAAATGCAGGTAGTCCTCGACTTAACAATAAATGATTTAGAGACCGTTCACAGTTAAAACATGACCATTGCAGCATCCCCTAGTCACGTGATCAAAATTCAGATGCTTGCCAACTGACTCGTACTTCCGACAGTTGCAGTGTCCCAGGATCATGTGGGTCCCCTTTTGTAACCTGGCAAAGTCAACAAGGCAACCTCATTCTGTTTAACAACCACGCTACTAACAACAGCAGTGGTTCACTTAAGAAATGTGGCAAGAGAAGTCGCAAAATGAGGCAAAACTCCCTTTACAATTTCTCAGTAACATAAATGTTGGGCTTAATTGTGGTTGTAAGTTGAGGACTCCCTGTACTAGGAACTTGTTCCTACAATACGCTGAACCAGAAAGGATTTAATGTTAAAAGAATTGGACAAGGTTATCATACTATTTACTCTTCTGGGTAGCAAGCACCTCTGGCAAATGAGCTACACACCCAATATTGTCTCACCCAACATTGTACAACATTCATTTCTGATTCATGGGTTACGTTCCATTCAACCTGGTTCTTGTGTTACATCATTTTCTGGGTTTGCCCAACACAAACTGGGCTGAGCTGGTTGCAACTTTGCTAAATCATACACGCAACCTAATCCTTGTTAAAACGGGGGAGGATTAGCATGACCTGTGAGTGCAGCCGCTAGTTCTTGGACTAACCTAGTGATGAGCAAACCTACCCTTGTCAAGGCAAACCAGTAACTTGGTTTGTAGAGGAAATCCTGCTCCCATGAATGTTTGGGTAGCCGCCTCGCAACATCCTACCCACTCAGCCTGTGACATCCCAGTGGCCTTTATCATCTACCGACTTAAGAGATGTGCAAACTGGGAGGACGTCACCCTCATCAGAGATCAGGAATGCTGCCCCGTGCTCTGCATCCTCTGGGTGAGTCACCACCAGGTGATTTGCAGAAGTGATGACTGTCCATCCCTCAAAGCATACCTGAGCCTACTAGCTACAGCCAGGCTTCACATTCCCTAATGGAGAAGAAGAGCAGCAGGAAGAAGACAATTAACTTTGTCTGTAATCCCTCTCCTGAGTCTTGCCAACTCTACTGTACATGTCCCCAAAGGTGTTTTTTCAAGAGGCAACTGGACTTTCCGGTTTTTCTTTGAAGATGTTTTGCTTCTCATCTAAGAAACTTCTTCAGCTCTGCTTTCCTGAGCAAAAGGTTAATGAGAAAAGGGAGGGAAGGGATCTTGGAGGTCTTCTAGTCCCCCCCCCAGCCCCGCTCAAGCAGGAGACCCTATACTGTTTTAGACAAGTGACGGTCCAGCCTCTTAAAAACCTCCAGTGATGGAGCACCCATAACTTCTGGTGGCAAGCTGTTCCACTGGTTAATTGTTCTGTCAGGCAGTTTCTCCTTCGTTCCAGATTGCTTCTTTTCTTAGTTGGTTTCCATCCATTGCTTCTTGTCCTGCCTTCTGGAGCTTTGGAAAATAGGTTGACCCTTTCTTCTTTGTGAAACCCCCTCAAATACTGGAAAACTCTTATCACACCACACAAGTCCTTCTTTTCACTAGACTAGACATAGCCAATTACTGCAGCCGTTCTTTCATAGGTTTTTGCCTCCAAACCGTTAATAGTCTTATTTGCTCTTTCCCAAAGTCTCAACCTCCCTTTCCCTAAATTCACAGGTTATATGTGAATTACCCAAAATAAAACTAGTATTTTGGAGATCATCCAAGGGCATGGGGTGAGGTATCACCCCATGTCCAGTCAACGAAGCAGTGGAAGTGATGTGCCGGTGCCTGGAGGCTGTTGGGGCCTGGATGGGTGTCAACAGACTCAAACTCAGTCCTGATAAGATGGCGTAGCTGTGGGTTTTGCCTCCCAGGGACAATTCCATCTGTCCGTCCATTACCCTTGGGAGGGGAATAATTGACCCCCTCAGAGAAGGTCCACAACTTGGGCGTCCTCCTCGATCCACAGCTTACATTAGAGAAACATCTTTCAGCTATGGCGAGGGGGGCATTTGCCCAGGTTCGCCTGGTGCACCAGTTGTGGCCCTATCTGGACCGGGAGTCACTGCTCACGGTCACTCATGCCCTCATCACCTCAAGGTTCGACTATTGTAATGCTCTCTACATGGGGCCACCTTTGAAAAGTGTTCGGAAACTTCAGATCGTGCAGAATGCAGCTGTGAGAGCAATCATGGGCTTCCCTAAATATGCCCAAATGGTACCTCTGGTTAAAAAAAAGAAATTACTTAAAAATTATTCATCAAGAAAAATATCCAACAAAAACAACTTGAAAAACTAGCAACCTACATCACAAATCATAACATCAAATTGAAAGGACAAACTGTAAACATCGATTGACACAAACTTCAAAATTACAAAGAAAACAAACCCTTAAACCACTGATACATATTGGCACTAACAATTACATCCAAAACATATGGATAAAACTTTAGGGAAAGTTACACCACCTATGGACTCCAACCACAGGCCGCAAATCATGAAAGCCCCAGCTCTAACGCTGGCCTTCTCTTCTTACCACTCCCCTTTTGCTCAAATTTCCTATCCCCCTTCCCCTTATATCTCTTTCCCTTCTTCCCCAACCCCCTACCTTTCCTCTTTTCTCCCTCCCCACCTACGTGTACTATGTAAGTAAATTATAAATGTTAGAATGTATAGTATATATATCCCTTTTGCCTTTCTGTACCCTGTTTTTAATGTATACAATAAATTTATTTTCAAAAAAAGAAAGAAAGAAAGTGTTTGGAAACTTCAGATCGTGCAGAATGCAGCTGCGAGAGCAATCATGGGCTTCCCTAATTATGCCCATGTCACACCAACACTCCGCAGTCTGCATTGGTTGCCTATCAGTTTCCGGTCACAATTCAAAGTGTTGGTTATGACCTATAAAGCCCTTCATGGCATTGGACCAGAATATCTCTGGGACCGCCTTCTGCCACACGAATCCCAGCGACCAGTTAGGTCCCACAGAGTTGGCCTTCTCCGGGTCCCGTCAACTAAACAATGTTTGGCGGGACCCAGGGGAAGAGCCTTCTCTGTGGCGGCCCCGGCCCTCTGGAACCAACTCCCCCCGGAGATCAGAATTGCCCCCACCCTCCTTGCCTTTCGTAAGCTCCTTAAAACCCACCTCTGTCATCAGGCATGGGGGAATTGAGATATTCCTCCCCCCTAGGCCTATACAATTTATGCATGGTATGTTTGTGTGTATGTTTGGTTTTTAACAAGGGTTTTTAGTTATTTTAAATATTAGATTTGTTATATGCTGTTTTTATTATTGTTGTTAGCTGCCACGAGTCTACAAAGAGGGGCGGCATACAAATCTAATAAACAAACAAACAAACAAACTTGTCTTAAGCACTAAATGGAAGACATAGGTTTCTTATATGTGAATGCTTGGCAAATCTTGAGAACTGCACTCAAGAAGTTTATGGTATTTTAGCAGAGGGCAGAGTCTAGAAATATACTGTATAGCAGTTGCTCGCCCTCTGGTGGACCAGATTGGGAACAGCAACAACGATCCTGAAGTGTTTGTAAACAGTTGGAGCATGCCTGGTCATGTCAATCACAGCTGCCCTTTAGTGGCATGATTCCTTATCCTTTTGAAAATGGGTGTCAGACTTTTCCCCAGCTGGGTCCCTGGGAAAGAAAGCCCCTCGACTCCACTTGGTTGAAGTGAAAGAGTTATTGGTTGCAGAAAAAGCAGGCTAGAACGGGAGTTCCCCCACAAAAGGTTAATCGGAATGGAGCTGGACAGGACACCGGAGGTCTTCCATTCCAATCCCCTGACCCCACTCCTCCAAGCAGGAGACCCTATACCATCTCAGACAGGTGGCTGTCCAGTCTTTTCTTTAAAACCCCCAGTGACGAAGCGCCCACAACTTCTGAAGGCAAGCTGTTCCAATGAATTGTCCTCACAACCCCATTGATTTTGCTTGTCAGGAGGTCGCAAAAAGAGATCACATGACCTCGGGACACTAACCCTCATAAAAGTGAGTCAGTTGTCAACCATCCAAATGTAAAAATCACGTGACCATGAGGATGCGGCAATGGTTGTAACTGGAAAATGGTGATAAAGTCATTTTTTTCAGTGCCGTTGTAACTTTGAACAGTCGCTAAATGAACTGATGTAAGTCGAGGACCACCTGTATATGGTTCACATATGATGAACATCGTGGAAAAGCAAAGTCAAGGTTTAGTATGTTAAGCATGTTATAGAAACCCAGCCATTTTCTGAAGCATTTCATTACTTGTAGAAATTTTGCTCATTATTTATCATTTTAATTTTGGGTGAGATGGAGATGACATACACATGCATATTGGCTGAGTGATGCTCCCCACACACACCCTCCAATTGTAACTTAACTACATGTGCAAACACATCCATCCTATTTTGTTAATACAGACCTGTGATGACGAACCTATGGCACAAGTGGCATGCGGAGCCATTTCTGCGGGCATGTAAGCCATTAATAATAATAATAATTAATAATAATTAATTAGATTTGTATGCCGCTCCTCTCCGAAGACTTTGTGCATTGCTCTAGATCAGGGGTAGGCAAAGTTGGTTCCATGTGGACTTCAGTTCTTAGAATTCCTGAGACAATCATGCTACTGTGTCCAGTTCTGGAGACCTCATCTACAAAAAGATATTGATAAAATTGAACGGGTCCAAAGACGGGCTACAAAAATGGTGGAAGGTCTTAAGCATAAAACTTATCAGGAAAGACTTCATGAACTCCATCTGTATAGTCTGGAGGACAGAAGGGAAAGAGGGGACATGATCAAAACATTTAAATATATTAAAGGGTTAAATAAGGTCCAGGAGGGAAGTGTTTTTAATAGGAAAGTGAACACAAGAACAAGGGGACACAATCTGACGTTAGTTGGGGGAAAGATCAAAAGCAACATGAGAAAATATTATTTTACTGAAAGAGTAGTAGATCCTTGGAATAAACTTCCAGCAGACGTGGGTGGTAAATCCACAGTAACTGAATTTAAACCTGCCTGGGATAAACATAGATCCGCTTGGCGGGACCCAGGAGAAGAGCCTTCTCTGTGGTGGCCCCGGCCCTCTGGAACCAACTCCCCCCAGAGATTAGAATTGCCCCCACCCTCCTTGCCTTTCGTAAGCTTCTTAAAACCCACCTCTGCCGCCAGGCATGGGGGAACTGAGATACTCTTTCCCCCTAGGCCTTTACCATTTTATGCATGGTACGTCTGTCTGTATGTTTGGTTTTATAATAAGGGTTTTTAACTGTTTAATATTGGATTGTTATATGCTGTTTTTATTACTGTTGTTAGCCGCCCCGAGTCTACGGAGAGGGGCGGCATACAAATCCAATAGATAGATAGATAGATAGATAGATAGATAGATAGATAGATAGATAGATAGATAGATAGATAGATAGATAGATAGATAGATAGATGATAGATAGATAGATAGATAGATCCATCCTAAGATAAAATACAAGAAATAGCACAAGGGCAGACTAGATGGACCATGAGGTCTTTTTCTGCTGTCAATCTTCTATGTTTCTTTGTTTCTAACTCAGGAATTCTGGGAGTTGAAGTCCACATGTCATAGAAGAGCCAACTTGGCCTACCCCTGCCTTAGGTCATCTCCACTGTGCATGCGTGCCAGCCAGCTGATTTTTGGCTGGCCCCACCCACACTGCCCCACCCCTCCCAGGAGTCACCACGCAGCCCATTTTGGATGCTGGATTAGTATAGAGCTCGCACTGAGGCTCTGGGAGGGCAAAAAATGGGCCTACCGGAAGTCAAGAAACGGGCCATTTCTGGCCTTCAGAAGCTTCAGGAAGGCCTGGCAAGGCCCAAAATGGGGGTGGGGGTGTTTCATGCAGGCATGCATGCAAAGGGGGAGGGCAGTGTAGGGTGGGTCACGTGTACATGTGTGCAAGGCAGGTGTAGGGAGTCTTGCATTATGGGTGGGGCCACCCTATCACACGTTTTCAACACCGGAGGGAAAAAAGGGTTAGCCATCACAGATACAGACTTATCCAGCTCCTGTGAATGCAGTGGGAGCTCACATCCCACAACAACCCTTAAAACTCCTTTTGCTAATCTGAGCAGCCAAAATGAACTGTGGCTTAGCCAAACACGAATTGAATTTAGGGTAGGGAGACACGTGCCAGCACTCGGGGAAACGAATAAATTCAAAGGAATGTAGCGCAGGTGCCTTTTTAAAAATTTTGTTTTTATTGCAACAACCCACTGGATAAAAAAATCAACAGTTGGACCAACGGAGTCTGAAAATGGAAGTCAGTTTGTTTTAAACAGGGGGGAAAAACTTATTTTCCAAACAGAAATTCAGACAGGAGAACCCGAGATCAGCCAGATGCCTTTCTCTTGCCACTGGACAAAAGAGGAGCAAGTCCCCCCGCAAACAGCACAGGGATTTCAAGATACAGAGGAAAAAAGGAATGAAAAGACCCAGCCCCTCCTCAAACACCCAGTAAAAAGAAAAACCTGTAATTTTGCCATTCTGCCTTCCAAAAAGCCTCGGGTGCCTCCCTTCCCTCAAACTGAGCCTTGTTCCAAAGATTTGAGCTACAAACACCAATTCACGGACAAGAAGGGGATTGTGAGACTTATTTTTCCCCCGTGAAAACTATATAGAAGCAATCGAGGATTACAACTCGTGGCCAAACAAGCCTGGGGAAAAAAAAAGTAACCATGGCTCTGCTGCATGTCGGGAACAAACTCAACTCCTGGAGTTAAGGTAGCTTGGTACTTTCTGACAGCCCCAACTCCTGTAAGACTCAGTCCAGGAATGAAGTCTGACACTGCAAGGCAACATCTATGGGGAGTTGGAGAGAGGAGGTAGACAGCAAGTAACCCCCAGGATGCTGGCCTTGGGGTCCCCTGGCCCCAAAGTGGTCTGGTCCCCTTTCTACCCCAGGAACAAAATGAGAAAATCAGCCCTGTTCCAAGTTCTCCGCTGCCCGGACTACCGAGTAGGAGGTAGGGGCATTCGACAGCTGGCGGCCGAAGAAGGAGGTCGTGCGTCGAGGTTTCACCCTCTTGATCTCTTTCCCTGGAGCAAGGAAGAAGCATAGACACATATAAGAGAGAGTAGTAGCAATAGTATTTAGAATTATGTAGCTTGTAAGTCTTGTAACAGGGGCTTTGTAGGGTGGTATTAGTACCTCCCTTGATCCTGATTATATCCCTCGGTTAATGCAGTTTAGGATTGCATGGACTTTTTTGGCTGCCGCCGCACATTGAGCTGTTTGTCCACTAAGACTCCAAGATCTCACAATTACTCACAGCTTCACCAGCTTACCTTCCTCCACATAGTCTATGGTGGCTAAACGCTGGATCCGGCTACACAGCACGCTGCTCTGACGCTGAATTTTGGGCGGCTGCTGGTCAGACGTGGACACTGAGGCCGTGGTGGGCTCTGAATCCAGCCCCCTGGCAGAGGCGTTCAGCTCAATGCAATATTCAATGAGGCTACTCATCAGTTCGGCCTGCAAAGAAAGACAGGTAGTCCTTGACTTATGACCACAATTGAGCCCAAAATGTATGTTACCAAATGAGACATTGTGGTTAAGAGGGTTTTGTCCAATTTTAGGACTTTTCTCGCCAGGGTTGTTAAGTGAATCGCTGCAGCTGTTAAATTTAGCAACCTGGTTGTTAAGTGAATATGGTTCCCCATTGACTTGGCTTGTCAGAGGGGATTCTGTGACTCGGAGACACTGCAACCGTCATAAATACGGGTCAGTTGTCAAGCACCTAAATTTTGATCCTGTGACCCTAGGGAGACTGCAACAGTCATAAGTCTGAAAAACGGTCCTAAGTCATTGTAACTGTGAAAAGCTATCGTAAATCACATTTTCCAGTGCTGCTGTAACTTTGAGCAGTCATTAGACAAGCTGTTGTAAGTTGAGGACTGCCTGTATATTCTACCAGTATGTTGGAGAAAAGTGGAATGCCAGAAAAGAAAAAAGATACAGGCAGTCCTCGAATTACGACCACAACGGCGGCCAGAAAATAGGTTTAATTGTAATGTACGTTACTATGTGAAACACCCCCACCCGTTAAATTTGAAATATTCTCTCCCAGCACACACTTACTTGCTTAGAGTAAATCTTGAGCAACTTGTTAACTTGACGGCCTTCATTTTCCCCATCGAATTCTAACCACAGGATGTGTTCCTCCTCGCTTGGAAGCGTGAGATCCCACGACAATTCCTGGAAGCGCAGGCCCAGCAGGACGCACTGCAAGGAAGGCGGGAACTGGTTTACCCGGGAGGCAAAAGGACGGAAGGGCCTGTCGTCAACTTTGCCCCGTCCAGGATCACATGAGCCTTTCTAGCCTTCCCAATTCGAAAGAAAACCCTCACAGGTAGTCCTCGACCTTATGACCACAACTGAGCCCAGAATTTCAGTTCTTAAGCAAGACAGCTGCGTCCTGCTCTACGACCTCTCTTGCCATAGTTGTTAAGCGAATCACTGCAGTTGTTAAGTTAGTAACAAGGTTATTAAGTGAACCTGGCTTCCCCATTGACTTGGCTTGTCCGAAGGTCGCAAAAGGGGATCACATGACCCTGGAAGGGGGGCAGGCAGAGTCACCGTCATAAAAATGAGTTGGTTGCCAAGTATCTGAATTTTGATCGTGGAGATGTTGCAATGGGTTGTAGTAATGGCCCTAACACGGTCATTCAACAAACTGTTGTAAGTCTATTTTTCTAAGTCGAGGATCCCCTTGTATTGCCTAACAGGCCACCTCACCTAACTAGCAAGTCGAATCCCTAAAAAGGGTGAAGAATCCCAAATGGCTCGGCCCACCCTCCCCTCCTCAGTTTACCTTCTCCTTGCTGTCCACGATATAGACGCCCTCCAGGCTAATGGCCACTGTCACGGCTTTGCGTCCCGTCCGATGTAGCAACCCCTGGACCGGCTTGTCTATTTCCCCAAAGAAGAAGGCACAGCTGCACACAGAGAGAGGCAAAAGGTGTGATTCGTGACCAAATGACCCCTTGCCTGGGCTTCGTGCCTCCCCGCCCAGCCAAACCTACCCATAGTAAGGCAGCTCGTGGCACTTTTGCAGATAGGCGTGGTACAACCTGAGCAGAGTGGCGTGTTCTTCGCAAGCCCCCGCCTCGGGGACCTCGCGAAAGGCCCGCAAGAGACCCTGCTCGCTGACGGGCACCCGGGAACCGGTCCTTTTCCGAAGGCTGGCAAAGAGCTTGTGGCCTCTGTGGCAAAGGTGGGCGGGCAAGAAGGAATCCAGTTTCTCTCTAGCGAGGATGGAGAAACAAAAATAATAATTTTTTCAAAACCCAGAGAAGTTCCCACTCAGCCAGCTCCCTCCCTGCTTTCAGAACAGAACCGATCCAGTAGTCTTCGATTTAGAAACATAGAAGATTGACGGAAGAAAAAGACCTCAGGGTCCATCTAGTCTGCCCTTATACTATTTCCTGTATTTTCATCTTAGGATGGATATACGTTATATGGATATATGACTTATGGACACAGTTGAGCCCAAAATTTATGTTGTTAAGCCAGACATTTGTTAAGCGAGTTTTGCTCAATTTTGCAACCTTCCTTGCCTCAGTTCTTAAAGGAATCACTGCAGTTGTTAAGTTAGCGATAGAAATGGACTTACATACCACTTCATGGTGCTTTCTAGCACCGTGTAAATGAGGACCCAGATTGTTGGGGTCAATATGGTGACTCTGTAAACCGCTTAGAGGTTTACAGTGTCACCATATTGACCCCAACAATCTGGGTCCTCATTTTACCGTCCTCAGAAGGATGGAAGGCTGAGTCAACCTTGAGCCTGGTGAGAGTTGAACTGCCAAATTGCAGGCAGCCGTCAGGCAGCAGAAGTAACCTGCAGTACCACACTCCAACACTGCACCACCATGGCTCTTAGCCGCTCCGAATATTCAGACGGGCGGCATACAAATCTAATAAATAATAATAATAATTAATAAATATTAATAATAATAATAATAACAACAACAACAACAACATGATTGCTAAGAGTCCCTAAATGAACTGTTGTAAGTTGAGGACTATCTATACATGTTTTTCGGTGTTATTTCTAACTCTTAAATTTTCACCGGTCTTCCTTCCCGGTATTTGGCCTTAGCCTCAAGAAACAAGGAATCCAGCTGTTGTTTGGGTCCCACCTACCTCAAGAACGAAGGCGTGTGGTGCTCCGGGTTGTAGGGGCCTAAGTTGATTCGGCAAACCAGGGCTCCCAATGCGTCGCAATCGGCCGGGTCACACGGATACCTTCCTTCCAGAACGTTGTACTTGGCCTCTTCAAACAAGAGCCGCAGAACGTCTTCATCCTGAACCTGGAGGAAAACCAAAATGGCAGATATCCCCAAACTTGGCAACGTTTAGAACTGCGGACTTCAACTCCCAGAATTCCCCAGCCAGCAAACCTGGAAATTTTAAAGACTTGTGGACTTCAACTCCCAGAATTCTCCACAAGTCTTAAAAATTTCCAGGTTTGCTGGCTGGGGAATTCTGGGAGCTGAAGTCCAAAAGTCTTAAAAATTTCCAGGTTTGCTGGCTGGGGAATTCTGGGAGTTGAAGTCCAAAAGTCTTAAAAATTTCCAGGTTTGCTGGCTGGGGAATTCTGGGTGTTGAAGTCCAAAAGTCTTAAAAATTTCCAGGTTTGCTGGCTGGGGAATTCTGGGAGTTGAAGTCCAAAAGTCTTAAAGATACCAAGTTCGAAGACCTCTGCAATACAGGATCTCAAAGATCAGCTAACATACATCAAGCTGTGTGAACACAGTTCATCCCTGACTTACAGCAGTTCGTTTAGCGACCGTTCAAAGTTGCAATGGCACTGAAATTTTTTGACTCAGGACAGTTTCTCAGAATTACGACCTTCGCAGCATCCCCCCTGATCAAAATCCAGGTGTTTGGCATCTGGCTCCTATTTATGACTTTTGCTGTGTCCCAGGGTCACGTGACCCCCTTTTGCCGCTTCCACACAATCAGAGTAAATGAGGAAGCCAAGCTCACTTAACATCTGGGTTACTAAATTATCTGTCAGTACTACCTACTTCACTGGTTGGGTTTGTCAATACATGAACTAACCAGCAATGTATGTTTGGAAGAATTAGTATGAAGTTACTTTAAGGGCTAAGGCTGCAATTAGGCTTAAAGGGGAGTCAGATGTGTTGCTCTCTGTTGTTGGTGTTAGCGACTATTGTGGTTAGTCTTGCTATTGCTTTGTTGCTCTTGCTAACGCTAATTCCCTGATCTCTCTTTCTGCTAGTTTTGTCTGTGTCACTACTTGCTGTGTGCTAAATCTCACATGCACGGCGTGTGGCGACGGAGATGTGCGCGCAACTCCATTTTTGCCCGTTGGAATGGCGTTCCATGCCGTCCTGCTAGGAGCCCACCTCTGATAATAAGGGTTGGAAGGCCACCTCCTGCCCTAAACCCATGAATGGGTTTCGCAAGGATCAGCCGAACTTTCTTTGAACTCACCTGCAGCTCCTTCCTTCTCAAAAAAAAGATATTTCTGCGGAATTGAAGTGACGGTTCGTCTGCGAGAAAGTGAGAGAAAGACAAGCTGTGATTTAAAATCTTTTGTTCCTCTGGGGAGGAATTTAAGGAAGGCCAGGCTGTTCACACACACGCACACACTCTTACGGGTAATGAAATGCACAAAACGGACACCTATCCATTAGTATCTGATGTGTATGTTCAGTTTGGGGATTTCGCAGATTCTGATTCAGATAATGTTTATGAATTAGTGGCAGGTCCTGATTTACAGGCAGAAGAACAAGGGGGAGACCAACCACAGGACGTTTCTATGAGTTCAGACTCCAGTGAAGGAGAGACAGATAATCGATGGTTAAATCCTCATTTCAGACGATTACAGAGACAAAGAGAACAAGTGTCAGGGAAAAAATATTAAGGAGAGGAATGGGTTAATTAAGTAATTAATTTGTCACGTCCAGGTGTCAGCGGAGAAGAAGGGTGGAGTTTTCAATCCTGCTATAATTTAATATGGAGGTGCTCTGAAGTAAGCTTTGTTTTATGTGTTTTTTAACTGCAGTTTTTATTACTCTGGGCTAATGCTGTCTAGCCATAAATCTTAAGATGGAGGGAGGAATGCTTGGAGAATGTTTTATGTTGATTTAATTACTAAAAGACTGACATAAAAGCAACTGCCTGCCGTTAACGCAGTTTGTAACAGAAGAAAGAAAAATAAAGATGATGTTTTTCTTTTATAAATCTCTGCATTCAGCAAGCCTTTATTCCAATTAACAGAGAATTTAGCTGGACCAGAAGAGTATCTACTTTGGAAATGTATAAATCACCTTGGAAGTTGTGGGAGCTTCATCCCTGGAGGCTTTCCAGAAGAGGCTGGACTGCCCATTTGTCAGACGTGGTTTGTAGGGCCTCCTGCTTGGGCCGGGGGAATGGACTAGATGACCCACAAGGTCCCTTCCAACTCTGTTAATCTAAACTTGGCCACCACAAGCCCCCCCCCGACACGAATGACGTTGAACTGGCCATGTCCACCCCCCACACCCCCCTAGGTCAAACCCAACCCTGATGCGGCCCTGAATGAAATCGAGTTTGACATCCTTGCTCTGGGCTTGTAGGTGCAGAACTGGCGTGAAAGAACAGGTGTTTTTAAAATTATTATTATTTTTAAGGATTAGGGAAGGGACTTTTGTACGTAGCACATCTGCCCAGGGAAATGCAACCACCTTCCATGATCTCATCCACAGGGCAGCCGGTGAAACGGAACAGCAGGTCTTGCCACTGCCGGCAGATCTTATACGGTTGGTGTTTGGGTTTCAGCTGGACTTCTGCAAGACAGAAAGAGAAGAGCGGACTCAGCCGGTGGGTTTGTAGCTGGGGTCCCCAAACTTGCAACTTTAAGATTTGTGGATTTCAACTCCCAGAGTTCTGGGAGCTGAAATCCACAAGTCTTAAAGTTGCCAGGTTTGAAGAACTCTGGTATATAGCAGCACGTTTCCACTGAGTCCCAAACCGATTTTGCAAAACAAATTGAGTCCTAGTGGACAGTCACTTAAATGTGAGCCAGCCGTGTATGGCAGCAGGCAAAAAATCTAATACAAACATCAGTTCTTTAAACAGAAGCATAAAATCAAAATCAAGTGAAGCGTTAGTATCACTTTATAAAGCCTTAGTAAGGCCACACCTGGAATACTGCATCCAGATTGGTCACATTACAAAAAAAAAATGAGACTTTGGGAAAAGAACAAAGAGCAATTAAGACAATGAAAGGCCTAGAGGCTAAAACAGGATTTGGGTATGACTAGTCTAGGGAAAGGAAGCGCTAGGGGTGACCTGATAGCAGTCTTCCAGTATTTGAGGGGCTGCCATAAAAAAAAGAGGGGATCAACATATTTTCAAAAGCACCAGAAGGCAGAAAGAAACAATAGATGGAAACTAATGAAGGAGGAAAGCAGCCTTTTAAGGAACTTCCTAACAGTGAGGACAATTAATCAATGGAACAGAAACTGCCTCCAGAAGTTGTGGGTGCTTCATCCCTGGAGTTTTTAAAGAACAGACTGGACAGCAATTGGTCTGAAATGGTATAGGGCAGTGATGGTGAATCTTTTTTTCCTCAGGTACCCAAAAAGCATGTTTGCCCCCTATCACACATGCACGAGTGTCCACACCCATAATTCAGTGCCTGGGGAGGGCAAAAACAGCCTGTTTTGCAGCTTCTGGTGGGCCCAGTAGGCTCATGTCTTGACCTCCCCAGACTCCAAAGGCTGCCCTGGAGCCCGGGGAGGGTCAAAACACCCTCCCCCATTCCCCTAGAGCATGGGCGGGCAATTAATTTTGCCAGAAATTGGGATGGTTTTAGAGGGCCGAACTAATATAATTAACTCAGTTCTACCCAATACAGTGAACCCTCGAGTTTCGCGTCCTCAAGGATCGCGAAAGGGCTATTTCGCTAGTTTTCAACCCGGAAGTAAACTCCACCATCTACGCATGCGTGCCCTTCCACGCATGCGTAGATGGTGGAGTTTCCCCGCCGGGCAGAGGCTTCCCTGGGTCTTCCCCTCTTTCTCTATGTTGCTTCTTCCTCTCTCACACTCTCTTCCTCCCTCTCTCATCTCTTTCTTTCCTTCTCTCTCTTTCTCTATCTCTCCCCCTCTTGCTCTCGAGCGGCCGCCTAGCAGCTGATCTGCTCGGCAGCGCAGCAGCAGCGAGGAGCCGAAGATCTTCGGCTCCTCGCTGGTGCTGCGCTGCCGAGCAGATCAGCTGCTAGGCGGACGAAGGAACCTTCCCTGGGTCTTCCCCGCCCGGATCTTCGGCTCCTCGCTGCAGCCGCGCGCCCCTCGCCTTCGCCTCACCTGGCGGGCGAAGGAGGGCGCAGCTCCGGCCGCTCGCCTCGGAGCCGGTCTGCCTCACTGCCTCCAGTCCCGGCAATTCCCCTCAGCACGCTGCCGGATCCAGCGGGGGAGGGGGGGAAGCGAAGGCGCGGCGATGGGCAAGGGCTGCCAGTGAGCCTTCTCCGTCCCTTTCCTGCTGCACCGGTCTGGGGCCAAGTGGGCGGGGGGCGGCCGGGACCTCGCCTGTCTCCGCCGCCCGCATCGCCCCTCCGGCGGGCCGGCCTCCCCCGCCCGCCTCTGCTGCAGCCGCCACCGCCTCCCCGACTGGCACAAAAGGGCCCCGCCCGCCCCGCCCCGAAGCTTACCTTGCGGCGGGATTCCCTCCCCCCGCAGCCAAAACTAAAAGCCTGTCTCCTGCCGCCCGGTTTAGCCAGGACACGAGCGGCGAAGTGACACCCCCCACCCCAGCACTTTGAATCCCGCCGCAAGGTAAACTTTGGGGCGGGGCGGGCGGGGCCCTTTTGTGCCAGTCGGGGAGGCGGCGGTGGCTGCAGCAGAGGCGGGCGGGGGAGGCCGGCCCGTCGGAGGGGCGATGCGGGCGGCGGAGACAGGCGAGGTCCCGGCCGCCCCCCGCCCGCTTGACCCCGGGGGGCTGAAGGGAGCCGGGCGGGGGCTACTCCCCCAGCCAGTTAACTTGAAGCGCTCGATTAACCGGCTGGGGGAAGGCAGGGCATTTGCCTCCTCTTTCCAGCTGAAGGAAAGGCAGACAACTGCCTTTCCCTCGGTCGCTTCCCGGAGACCGCTTTGGAACATCGCTTTGGGAGAGGGGGCAACTGCTCCCAGTTAAGAAGCAAGAATCCACCCCCTAGCCAAACGGCTTTTTTCGTGTTTAGCGCTCGAACGCCGTGCTAAACAGGAAAAAAGCCATTTGGCTAGGGGGTGGATTCTTGCTTCTTAACCGGGAGCAGTTGCCCCCTCTCCCAAAGCGATGTTCCAAAGCGGTCTCCGGGAATCGACCAAGGGAAAGGCAGTCGCCTGCCTTTCCTTCAGCTCTAAAGAAGCGGCAACTGCCCTGCCTCCCCCAGCCGGTTAACCGAGCGCTTCAAGTTAACCGGCTGGGGGGAGGCAGGGCAGTTGCCGCTTCTTTAGAGCTGAAGGAAAGGCACGGCGTTCGAGCGCTAAACACGAAAAAAGCCGTTTGGCTAGGGGGTGGAAGTGAAAGTGAAATGCCGCTCGTAGCAGCTGCTAGAGCCGCCGGCATTTCACTTTCCCTCCCAGGCAAAAAGATGCCGGCATTCTGGGCTGATGGGGCCGGACTTCCCAGGCGGAAGGCGTGCCCCTCTCCCCGGCATCTTTTTGCCTGGGAGGGAAAGTGAAATGCCGGCGGCTCTAGCAGCTGCTACGAGCGGCATTTCACTTTCCCTCCCAGGCAAAAAGATGCGGGGAGAGGGGCACGCCTTCCGCCTGGGAAGTCCGACCCCATCAGCCCAGAATGCCGGCATCTTTTTGCCTGGGAGGGAAGGTGAAATGCCGCTCGTAGCGTGGGCGGGCGCGCGCGCGGGGACCCCAGCTTCGCTTCCCAGCTGGGAAGCGGCCCCAGCAATGGCGTGGGCGGGCGGCGCGCGGGGAAACCCCAGGCGCGCGAGCAACGGGCTGGCCGGGCGAAGGGCGGTGGAAGTAAAAACACCATCTGCGCATGTGCAGATGATGTTTTTACTTCCGCACCGCTACTTCGCGAAAAATCGATCATCGCTTGGGGTCCTGGAACGGAACCCTCGCGATGATCGAGGGTTCACTGTACTATATATTATTGAGTAGAACTGAGTTAATTATATTATAATTATAAATTATATCATATATATATATATAATTATATATTATATCTTGAACACACAGTTCTTATTTAGAAAAGTTGGACCAACCTCTGTGGGCTGCGGATTGGCCGCATCCGGCCTTCGGGCCACATCTAGCCCAGGTCTGCCTTAGAGGCTCTCTGGAGGCCAAAAACTCCCTCCCAGAGCCTCTGTGCAAGCCAAAAATAATCTAGTCAGCACACATATGCACACTGGAGCTGAGCTAGGGCAATGGCTCGTGTGCCAGCAGATAGGGCTCCGCGTGCCACCTGTGGCACCCATGCCATAGGTTCGCCATCACTGGTATAGGGACACCTGCTGGAGTAAGGGGATGGACCAGAAGACCTCCAAGATCCCTTCCAACTCTGTTAATCTCTTCTATCTTCTTACCAAGGAAGGGGGAGACTAGCCACAGGGAAAAGATCTCGAGTGCACCTTCGGGCAGCTTCAGCACATCCAGCACCATCCGGTGCAACTCGTGAGCTGTGACGGAGGGCAGGTTGTCCATCGTTAGACGCACCACAGTGTCATCCACAAGGTAAACCAGGACGTCCTGAGCTAAAGTGGAGAGAGAGGAAGAGCAGTAATAAATAGCACTTAGACTTACATCCCACTTCACAGTGCTTTACAGAGTCAGCCTCTTGCCCAACCATCTGGGTCCTCATTTTACCAATCTCGGAAGGACAGAAGGCTGAGTCAACCTTGAGCCTGGTGAGATCTGAACTGCCAAATTGCAGGAAGCAGAAGTAGTCTGCGGCACACACTGCATTCTAAACACTGCGCCACAATGGCTCATATGAAAAACAGTTATGCTTTTCCACACAGCACCCCCACCCCCACCCCGATGACTGAAACAATTTAATTTTCGACATTCCCATCATTCCTTAAACAAACAAAAAAAAACCCCAAATCAACCCATCACCAAAAATTGAATTAAAAAAAGCTTCTCGTATTGTGCAGATGTGGGGTCTTTCACAAAGCTGGTGGTGAAGTGTTGCATAGCACCAAAGTCTGTTACTAAATAAAAAAAATAAAGAGCACGGACAATTCTGAGTAGGATTGGCACCTCAGTGTTGAACCTCACATACTACTTGTTCCATGACCATTTGAAGTTACGGTGGTGGCATAAAAATAACATTGCAATCAATAAGTTTATGACTTCATATTAACTTTCACTTACCGCACATGATTAACATTAGTCAGAATGTGTTATGCTGGGCCTGACTGGTCATTTTTCTTTCCTTCTCCTTGAAGACAGGAGAGGAAGGGATTACAAGAGAGTTAGCAGGCTCACAATGCAGAATACACGGAAAGTAATAGAGGCACCAGCATCTCCCAAACCACGATGCAAAAAAGCCCAGTGCGTTCCAAATTGGGTGCTCACTTACTCTCTTTTAATCCCTTCCTCTCCAAGAAAGGGGTGCTAACCGGTCAACACTGACGTGGGTATGCATTCATGGAGGCCTCCATCCTTAGAGGTCCTGAATTTCAAAGTAGAAGCTGTGCTGAGATGTGCCTTGTCCAGTGGTCCCTCAAACTCAATAGGACTCTCTTTATAAATGGGGCAGAGTAGCCTCCTGTCAGAGTGACTGCGGGGTCCCAAGTCAATCAGTAGATCACGTCGTGACTGGCTGTAAACTGAGGACAACTGCCAGTCCGGCATCTGATTTATTTAATATCAATGATGCTGTGCTTGATTAAATGGTCTAGGGCAGGGGTAGGCAAAGTCGGCTCTTCCATGACATGTGGACTTCAACTCCCAGAATTCCAGGGCCAATTATACTAGGCTCAGGCATTCTGGGAGTTGAAGTCCACAACCCATAGAATAGCCAACTTTGCCTACCCCTGCCCTAGACTAGCGATGGAGGATCTTTTCTTGCTTGGGGGCTAAAAGGGCATGCATGCCCACACCCATAATGCAATGCTCTCCCCCTGCACATATGCACACAACCCTGCCCCTGCATTGCCCCCCACGCGTGTGTGTGTGCATACACACATGTGCCTCACTGAAGCCTCCTCTAGACTTCCGGTAGGCCCGCTGGGCCATTTTTCACCCTCCCCAGGCTTTCCTGAAACCTGGGGAGGGTAAAAAACGGTCCAACAGACCTACTGGAAGTTCATTTCTGAACTTCTGGTGGGCTCATTGGGTCTGTTTTTCGCCATCCATGTGCTCCAGAGGCATTCCTGAAGCCTGGGGAGGGCAAAAAACAGTCTCCCCCTCCTTCCAGAAGGTCGAAAATCAGCTGACCAGCGCGTGCATGCATGTTGGAGCTTCATAGGTCACTCTTTGTATGCTCCTGTGGCATGCACACCCTAGGCTCGCCATCACGGGCCTAGATTTTAGTTTTTGAATATAAATCTTCAACATGAACATTATTGTCTTTTACTAATCTAAGTGAAACGGTAATATGTATTGCTGATCCGTGCACGATAGGCCGTACAATAAATGCATTTAGGAACATGTTGATTTTTCTCATACACTCTCTTGAGGGGGGGGGGATTTTCCTTTCACTCACCCCGAGGACCGCTGGAAGAGACGCTACTTCGCTGAAAGCCTTGGTCCCCACCGGAGGGGCCCATAAGTTTGTCCCCCTCCATCTGTAACCCAAAGGAAAAACAAATTGAACAAACTAAACAATAGGCACATGTTCATTCCTAAGTCTGGCCAAGGGCAGGGATATTAACAGAGCATGACTTAACAGGACATTGCGGCATTAAAATACCTACGAGTCTTCGGAGAGGGGCAGCATACAAATCTAATAAATAAAATAAAATAAACATGCTCTGACAAGGGCTGCATTCCCCTAATTCCAACTGCAGGCAGTCCCTGCTTTGCAACCGTTCATTTAGTGACCGAAGTTACAACGGGAATGAAAACAGCGACCAAGGGCCATTTTTCACACGGTCGTTGCAAGCGTCACGTGATTTACATTCTGATATTTGGCAACTGACCCGTATTTATGACAGTCGCAGTGTCTCGGGGTCACGTGATCCCCTTTTGCGACCTTCCAAGAAGCAAAGTCCACGGGGTAGCCGGATTCACTTAACAACTGGGTTCCTAATTTTATCAATCCCAGCGATTCGCTTAACGAGCCAGAAAGGCTGTAAAATGGGGCCAAACTCACTTAACAATAGTCTCAGCCACAGAAATTTTGGGCTCAGTTGTGATTGTAAGTTGAAGATTTCCTGTATTAACAGCAAGAGAATACTCCCTAGCAAAGCTAAGTGAAGGCTGGAAGGGAAACTAAATGGAATTAAGGAAGTCTATGGAGAGAGGCGGCATACAAATCTAATAAATTATTATTATTATTACATATTGGGATCTAGAGCAATAAAGGTCTCGTCCCAAAGAAACAGGAGAGTGAAACCAGATGGAAGAAAAACTCTTCTAGCACTGATAAAGTTCCCTAATTGGGTCATGAAATGTCTGTAGGACGACCACCAAGCTCAGAGAGGCCACCGTGGACCCCTTTCTTCTCCTTCCTCTCCTCCTCCTCCTCCTCCACTCTGCAAACACCTCTCACTTCTAGCACTGATGATGATGTTCCCCAGCTGGGTCACGAAACGTCCGCAAGAAAACCGCCAAGCTCAAAGGTTCACCAAAGACCCCCCTGGAAAAAAACGTCTCCTACCTCCTCCGTTTCCTTGTTAAGTTTTCCTGAAGTTGCTCTAGGACCCCACCCTATCCAACATGACGTCACTCTCCCGGGGAAATCATTGGCTGGGCTCTTTGCTCTCCTCCCCCTCCCTCTGCCCAGTGACGACATTTTGGGCGGGACTTAGGGAGGCGGGCTGTACAGAAACAGGAAGCGTTACTGCACGGACCGCTTTTAAAGCTTGTGGACTTCAACTCCGCAACTGAGAATTCTGGGAATTGGAGTTCCCAAATTGCCACAATTGGAGGCTCTTGCGAGAGGAATCTCCAAGCCTAACGTCCACCCACCCAAGTTATGAATCAAGGATAACAGTAATAAAGTGTTGCACGCGTGGAGGAAGCAACTTTAGACGTCTCGGCCCAAACCTGCCTTTGATTTATTTGTATTTGTTATATTAAAGAACTCTCCGGCGCCCGGAGAAACAACGCGGGCGGACTCCTTTAGTTTGCTGCCCCCAACCAACAGCGCTGTGTTGACGTCATCAGAGGGCTGGTCCATTTAACGCAAAAACTGGGGGAGCCTATGTGTGTCAGCGCGCATGCGTCCCTTCTTGAATTCCAGGCGTTTTCCGGGGCGGGGATTTTGGAAAAGCCGCTTGGTGACATTACGGCTTGTGGACTTCAACTCCCAGAATCCCTCAACCCGCAGATTGCCATAGTGGCCGATCTCAAGTAAGGCGGAGGAATCCTGGGACTTGAAGTCCGCAAGTCGTAAAATCGCTCAGGTTGGAGACACCAAAAGGGAAAAAGATGCTCTCATAGATGGAGCATTGCGAGTGAGCGGCTGAGCGCCCGTCTTTGGCTTCTTCCCGGAGGATCGGTGTCTTAAAGGTACGTTCTCGTTTCATGAGCCACGGTTGCCCGACCTGCATTCTCACAACACGTTAAACCCAATGGCCGAATTGCCCCTTGTTCTGCAGGGGGAAGCCAGCAGCTCCGCTCCGCCGCCAGTTGATGGCCCCCAACCGGATTTATTATGCAAACAGACCTCCAACAAGCAAAGACGAAAGCTCTTTAGAACAACCGTGATGGCAAACCTATGTGTGCCACAAGTGGAACGTGGAGCCATATCTTCCAGCATGGAAGCCATTGCCATAGATCAGCTCCAGCACGGATGCGTGCATTGGCCAGCTGACTTTCAACTGGCCATGCCCCCTCCCCCCTCCCAGGAATGTCCACGTGGCTCATTTTGAGATAAAAAAGGGCTTGTGCAGAGGCTTAAGGTGGATGTTTCTGGCCTCCAGAGGGCCTTGGGGAGGGGGAGGCTGTTTTCACCCTCCCCAGCCTTCTGAAAAGCTTCAGGAACTCTGGAAACGGGCTGTTTCCAGCCTCTGGAGGGCTTCAGGGGGGGGGAGGCCGTTTTTGCCCTCCCCAGACTTCTAGAAAACATCTGGAGCCTGGGGAGGGCAAAAACCAGTCCTACTGGGCCCTTATGTGCCAAAAGTGTGGGGAGCGTGGGGAAAGGGATCACGCACAGATGTGCAGGGCGTATTATGGGTGTGGGCACATTGCGTGTGTGGCATGCGACAGCAAAAAAGTTAGCCATCACTGTTCTAAACAATTGAATTGAAACCCCGACACTGCATTAATATTACACTATGCAGTAGAATTCCATATAGTTACTCCTCTCGGATAGAAGCTACTGCATTTTTCAGCCCATTTTTCCTTGTTTTTATCATCCTGTACTGTGTGTCAGATGGTAATACTTCAAAAAAAAGGGGGAGTGCCCAGGATGAGATGGATCTTTAAGAATGTTTTGAACTTTCTTAAGGCAGCAGGAGCTATAAATCTCTTCCAGAGAGGAGAGAGGGCAACCAATGATCCTCTGGTCAGTGACATTAACACTGTCTTATCTGCCCCTGTGCATTTGGCAAACCATACACAGGTGCAGTGAGTTAAAATACTCTCTACAGTGCAAGCAGGTCCACCTCCTGATGGTGAGGCAAGAGCTCCACCTCTAGGCCACCGCACCACTCTTTGTGCTCATTCTTTCAGTGAAATGTAGGTAATCCTCAACAATTGTGGATGCTCCATCAGTGGAAGTTTTCACAAATAGACCTGACAATCAAGTAGGCGGTTGGATTAGAAGACCTCTGTATTTGCTAGTAGCCCAATGAGTCTGTATTGTCTTCCTCCCAACCTTGAACCTGTGTCTCTGTGCTTTGTTTCCTGCAGGATTCCGAAGATAAAATCATGTCCAAACGAAAATGTCTGTTTACCGAGAAAACGAGGCGCAATTATCCTGATTTTCGCAAAGGTAGAGACGACTATGAAGCGGAGTGCTTGGTCTGCAAACCTGGCACGTTTGTGTCAGTCGCACATAAAGGCCCTGGGGATCTGGAGTATCACATGTCTTCTGACAAGCACAAGAAAGCGCGAAAAGCATACAGGCGCAACAAAGCAATAAGGCGGGACAATTGGTGTGCAAAAACGGACTTTTTTGTGGATCCAGACAGCGAAACAGAGGACACCACTGCTACTGCGAGTGACAGCTGTCTAGCATTGCACACCGTCGTGAATCACGACGCTGACAAATCAGTGGATGATAATTCTGACTTATTGAGAAAGTTATTTTCTGAAGCAGACCTAGCTCAAAAAATTTGCAATGTCCAAACCAAAAGAGAAGGGATTGAACATTGTGTGCTTGATCCACACGTAGACATGGTTGACGTGGAAGAACACGGCATCCCTTTCTGCGGGGTGGCTATAGACGACAGCAGCCACAGGGCCCTGGAAAAGGTCCCGGTGCTCATCCAATATTACGACTACAGGAACGGCGGCTTGAAGACCAAACTCCTGGAACCTCAGGAAACTCCCACTGAAATGGATGTTTCAGACTCTCTTGTCAAAGTCCTTAAGAAACACAGATTGCTTCAGAAGTGTGTGGCATTCGCAGGGGACAACTGCAACACCATGTTTCGTAAACTTGGGCTAGACGAGGAGGCCAGAATTGTGTTCACCAAGCTGAAGAGATCTCTCCAGAGAGAGACTCTGATTGGGGTACGTTGCCCTGCCCACATTTTGCACAACTGCATCCACCATGGGGCAGACGGGCTCGAAGTGGACATTGAGAACATCATCCTAAAGATCTACCAGTACTTTCACATCTATGCGGTGAGGCCGGAGTCCCTGCACGAATACTGCGAGTTTGTGGAGGTGGAATACAAGCGGCTGCTCTCCCACAGCAAGACCCGCTGGCTGTCCCTGTTCCCCGGCATCACGAAGCTGCTCCAGATGCACTCGGCCCTGAAGTCCTTCTTCTTGGGCCAGAGCAACACGCCCACCGTGCTCAAGACTTTCTTTGAGCACGAGTTCGGTGAGCTCTACCTTTGGCACATGCACTCGCTGATGAACGCCTTCCATTTGCACATCGAAGAGATGGAGCGGGAAAACAACTCCCTGGTGGAGGTGATGAAGACGCTGGAGTCCGTCCACACCATCCTGCTAGACCGTAGAGCCCAGAACTTCATGTCCCTGACGGTGAAGGGGATGCTGGCAGACAAGCGCAAGGAGGGGCTGGAGGCAGAATGCGACGCCTTCTCTGACGCGGTGCATCGCCTCTACAGCGACTGCATCGACTACCTGGAGATGTGGATGGCATCTCTGCAAGAGTTTTCCTGCTTTGCCTGGATGGCCCTGAGTGAGACGCCCAGCTGGAGTGACGTGGAAGCATGTGTAACGTATTTGCGTGTAAAGGGTCTGGAAATCGACAGTATGGAGTGCTTCACTCAGTTCAGCAACCTGAAAAAATTTGTGGAAGGTTCTAGAGATGACGAAGAATTCCAACATCTACTTTCACATGAAAAATGGACCAAATATTTTCTGAATGCCAAAACTGTTGAATGCTCTTCAGAACTGTTAAAAATTGTGCAGTTCTTCTTTGCAATTCCCTCCCACAGTCTAAATACTGAGCACTACTTCTATTAGATGTAACTCCTGTTGACTATCGTTGAAATTCGCTTGAAGGGTTTCTGCTCTACAAGAAAATTTTTGAAAGATTGTTCCCCTTTTTTGATATAATGAGAAATACACATATATCTAATGAGAAGAAACAGAAAAAGAGTGGGATAGGGTTTTTTTATTTGTAGTTTAAAGTATTTGGGAATTTGTATAATGCTTTATTATGTGACATATTTTTTAAAAATCCACTGATATATATTTTTGTTTAACCTGTTACTGCTGTGGTGTTTTTGTCTCTTGGCAAGTTTCTGTTAGCTGCTATGGAGTAATTTTGTATTTTTTGCTAGAGAGGCAGAATAAAAGATTTGAATGAATTTATTGCATATAATTTAAAGCACAAAATTGTAAAAAATTGAAGATTAGGCTGTGATTGTTGAATGATAGGATTGTTACTGAAATATACATGTAAATTATACAGGCAAAAACATGCAAATTGTTTTGCAACTAAGTCTTATTTTGGGGGGGACATTGAAAGTATGAGTTTGTTTGCATTCCCAAAAGACAAAATCTATTAATTTTATTTCTTAAGTATTATGTCCTGAGCCAAAGACACTAAACAAGATGTACAAATTCCTGACGTTCCTTATTCGTTAATTTATTATTAAACAAAGTCTGGAAAACTCAAGTCCAAAGGTTGCATTACATTTGCTAAAAAAATTCAGTCAAGACTTTGAGTCCTAAACTAGCTCTTTAAAATAAAATTTTAAAATATCAAAAAACAGTAGTGACAAAGGTGCCAACCACGCCTAGCTCGAAGAGTCAGTAGAATAAATGAAAGACAATTGATTTAATTATAAAATTCTTGCTGTGGTAATGAAATTTGAAGAGAAACTGAAGATTAAAAAAATGAATAGTTTATATGTAACACCAATAGAGATTAAAATTCATTAATTGGTCACATCAGTGCCAACACAATGAAGGGATAAGTCTCGAGAGCCTTTACGGAGTCTGTAAAAATGAAAATATGATGGAACAAGATTGAGCGCTGAATGTTTTCCTGAGAAAATGTAATATCTATAATTTTTCCTTGCAGCCCTAATTATTCATTGAAACTGAAGGAATATATCAATAAATGCTCGTTCCCACTAATATGAGATGACCCATGGTTGCAAAATAGTTTAATTAACAATCTCAAATTGCAGAAGCAGATTTTAGTGGAAGTGGGAATTTTAATGGAAATCATAGAAGAAAATGATTTTTTAAAGTTTCTTCTATGCCAATTCCCCCCCAAAGATTCATTTGAGGATTAGTAATGCATTAACTCATCCCCCATCTGTAAATAAATAACTTAGCCCCCCTCCCTAATATGAGATCTATCTTCCACTTTGTATTCAAAGAGAAAGAAACATGCTTTTGTAGCGATTGACTACTGCTTAAGACAGCTGAAATTGTGCATCTTGAAAGGCAACTCGGAGGAAATAATCTTCAGTGTGAAAAGAAACAATAATATAAATGAGCCAAGGTGGTGCAGTGGGTAGAGTGCGGTACTGCAGGCCACTACAGCTGACTGCTAGATCTGCAGGTCAGAGGTTCAAATCTCATCACCGGCTCAAGGTTGACTCAGCCTTCCATCCTTCCGAGGTGGGTAAAATGAGGACAGATTGTGGAGGCAATATGATAAAAAGTGCTATTGCTAACATGTTGTAAGCCGCCCTGACTCTAAGAAGGGTGGCATAAGAAAATTGAATACATAAATAAATATAAATATAAATATACATGAAGCTATTACCACAATTGAGTGTTGAGTTTGCCCCATTTTACGACTTTCCTTGTCACAGTTGTTAAGTGAATCACTGCAATTGATAAGTTGTTAAGTGAATCTGTCAAAAGGTCACAAAAAGGGATCACATGATCCTTGGGGCACTAACTGTCATAAATTTGAGTCAGTTGCCAAGCACCTTAACTTTGATCATGGGGAATGCTGTAATAAGTGAAATATTGTCACTTTTCAGTGCTGTTGTAACTTTCAATGGTCACTAAATGAACTGTTGTTGAGGTCAGCCTATATACTGTCGGTAGAGGAGGGCTGCGACTCAGGGAGAGAGGAACGGAGTTATGTGCTTTTCTGGGCTTTCACCGGCTCAGGAGGAAGCTGTAAACTAGGAGTGAGAACCCTTGGCCCTTTTGTGACTTGTGGACTTCAACTCCCAGAATCCCTGAGGTAGACATGTTCTTTTTCTGGGCGGGGAGGAAAGCACATGTGCTCAGGGATTCTGGGAGTTGAGGTCAATGAAGGTCCATGGTTCATTACACTCCTTGTTTACGGGCCTCCTCCTGAGCCGGTGACAGCCCAGAAAAGCGCATATTTCCAGAAAGGTTGTGCCCAGATGCTCCTGACAAGGGAACACTTTCCTCCCCGTCCAGAAAGTCGTCTCCGTCTTCCCCACTTCCGGACCATCAGGTGAAGCAGCTTCCCTTGCTATTCCCTCATGCCCGCCACTGTCTACTCCACACACAAAGCTGTGGAAATGGGGCGGAGCCTCACCACAAAAAGGGCAAAGCAAGGGGCAGGTGATTGGGCAAATGGGCTCGAGAAACCCGCTCTGCGAACCAACCGGGCCTCTTTCCGCCCGGAGTAAGACTTCTGGAGGCCTTGTGGCCATTTTGTTTGTAGTCTTTTCCCCCCACCAAGCCATGTTGATGTCGCAGAGTGGATGCGGAGTTCGCGCATCGCGCGGGATACCACACTCGATAAAAGTCAAAAGATGCAGTGTTGCGTCACATCGCCAAAGCTGAGCTTCCTCCGCTTGGTACCAGAGCGGTTTCTGGCAGATGCAGTGGAGCCAGTCATTGCACATGCGCAATAGACGTATTTTGGGACGTGGATTTGGAAAATGAATTAAGGAAGTCCTCGACTTACAACCGCCACTGAGCTCAGCATTTCTGTTGCTAAGTGAAACATTCGTTAAGTGCGTTTTGCAACCATTTTACCGCCTTTCTTGCCAAAGTTGTTAAGCGAATCATTGCAGTTGTTAAGTGAATCCAGCTACCCCATTGCGTTTGCTTGTCAGAAGGTCGCAAAAGGGGATCACCTAATGCCAGGACTCTGCAACTGTCATAAATATGAATCAGATGCCAAGAATTTTGAACATACGACCAAGTGGATGCTGCCAATGGACTTAAGTGTGAAAAAGCGGTCATAAGTTCTGTTGACAATTGGTTCATATTTACGATGGTTGCAGCTTCCCGAAGTCACCTTTGGCGACCTTCTGATGAGCAAAATCAATGAGGGAAGCTCGATTCACTTAACAACCCTGTACAAGAAGATGCTTCGCTTCCTTCCCCTGGAAGCTTCATCAGTTGTATTGGAGGCTGTGGGAGATGGAAGGATGGCCATGGACAAGTTATAGAGCTGTGCTTTCTATGTTGTTTTCACTAGGGAAGACAGGCACTCAGGTTGATGGGGATTAGTCTGCGTTGTCTGCATCAGGGATGGGTTTCTCCCAGTTTGGACCACATCACCTGAGCCATTAGCGACTCACGTGATGTGAAGATGGCATCACAGATCTGATTCTGTCTGTGCCGGTCTGTCTACACACGACCATCTCTTTTTGGGGGGAAAGTTTGGTGATTTTTTTTCTATTTGTATGGCTTCTCCTTGTCCTCTGCTTTGAAAAAAGCCCGCCTGCCCACCTCCAGGTTAATACTGACCTTTATTTCATAAAGAAAACCCATTTTTTAGTAATGCCAGAATGGGTTTCACCAATTGAAGCTATTACACACCCGAATCTTAAAGAAAAAGGTAAGATTTGGAAATATAGGGATTTGTTAGATGATCAATTTAAATTAAGAACAAAACAAGAATTACATGATTTAGGTATTGACTTAGACTGGTGGCAATATATGCAGATCAGTTCTAGATATCAAACAGACGTAAAGATTTATATTTTTAAAAAAGAAAATAATGTATTGAGTAAATTATTATTTCAAAATCATTCAAAAATAATTGGAAATGTGTATAAATACTTATTAAATTATAGAACGATAGGTTGGATATTGAAAGACAATATGATCAGTTGGTGCAAAAATTTAAGCAAAGAGATAAATTTAGATACATGGGGAAAAATAGGGATGTATAATTAGAAAATAACAAAATCAATTTCCTTTAAAGAAAACCAAATTAAGATGTTCTACAGATGGTACCTTCCACCATATAGAATTTCTAAAATGTTTCCGTCTGTATCGCCTATTTGTTGGAAATGTAAAAAAGAAATTGGTACATATTATCATGCGTGGTGGACATGTTCTGAGACAAAAATATTTTGGAACAAAGTAGAGAATTGGATAAATGAAATAACAAAGGAGAAGATCAAAAAATCTCCCGAACTCTTTTTATTGGGTATTTCAAATACAAAGTATAAAAAAGAAATTTATTATTTAATAATACATATATTGGTTGCGGCTCGAATAGTATTTGCACAGAAATGGAAAGAAAAAACAATACCAAAAGATACTGAAGTATTTAAAAAAATTATAGAATGTGCAGAACTAGATATGATGACTAAACGTTTAAATAATCAAACTGAAACAGAATATTATAAAATATGGGCCAAAGTATATGATTGGTGGAATTTTAAAAATGGTATTAACAATTAATTATAATATAGAATGAAATAGTAAATAGTATTACTAATAACTTTTTCCTTTTCCTTTTTGTATAAGTATAGAATATTATAAAATATAAAGAAATTTAATTAATAAGTTTAATATTAAAAATATAGAGTTAAATTTAACAAGAATGTAACTTACATGTGTGGTATTTCTGCTTTGATCTGACTATAGTTAGGATTGTTTTATATTTTTGTATTAGTTAGACTTCTACAACAAGCGGAGCAATGGTAGCTCCTTAAATGTTTAGTGTTGTATGTCCTTGTTTGTCCTTTTGAAAATTTAATAAAAATATTTTTTTAAAAAAATACTGACCTTTATTTCTTCTCCTGAAACACAGCTGAGAGCTTCTTCTTCCTCTTCTTCTTCTTCTCCTCCCCGCCTTCCTTCCTTCCTTCCTTCCTTCCTTCCTTCCTTCCTTCCTCCCTTCCCCAACTTCCCTATCCAGTCTCCAAACCTGAAATACCACCATAGGTTTGCGTTTAAAGTTAACCAGGACACCCCTTGCTTAGCTTTTCAGGGCCAGCAGAGGTCATCAAGATGGTGTTGCAGATACCCTAAACAGCCAAGGAAAGATTGGTTGGTCTTTGAGAAGAGGAATACCAACTTGGCCCACAAATGCAGGCTTTAGCAAGCTTATTCAACAATGTTCTTTCCTGTCTAGGACATTATGTAGAGAAATGTTGCAGTTAAGGAGATTCAAAGTACAGTACATGCCAAAATTTTGCCACTGTATTTAGGGGGCATTGCAGAGAAAATTTGGAATGATTCAAAGAAAGAACCCACACATATATTTTGTTTGTTTCCCTGCCAGTAATATGAGAGATGTTCTAATATGGTCTATGTGTACTGATTTAAGGATTTTTAATCATCTTTACTTTTGTTAATGAAGTAGTAGCCTGTAATTTATTTACCAATGGAGAGGTTTTTAAATCTGATAGGGGCAGGCATCAAGAGCTTTTCCTTTCCAAACACAGCCACCTCAGAAGCATTGCCAGAGGTCCAACTTTATTTACTTTGTGGTTAAGAACAAAGTTAACAATCTGATTAATTTTTTTAAAAGATTGGCAATATTGCTTCTGAGTCTTGGCCAATTTTCTTCTCTCTCCTTTTAAGTTCAAATGTAAATATTGACTTTTCCAGCTTGGCATCCCCCCAAGGTACTGGGTTACTGTTCCCATAAATCCCCAATCCCCATAGTCACTACTTGCATTGGTTGGGGATGATGGGAATCAAAATCAATTCCTCTCAATGAGATGAATTTCAGAGGACTTCTGTTACATCATCCTCTCTGTTTGAATCTCACACCAAAGGGGTAAAGCAAATTTGAAGTTTCCCACAAAACAGCAATAAGCAGAAACATTTTTTCTTGACAGCTTCCTCCAAATTAGGTTTGGGTTGCTAGGTGCCAACTACGTGTCCCACGCCATGGGCCTAAAGTTTCTGAATGACGGATGCCTTCAATTTCACATCAGCCATGATCATATACCTGATGCAGGTGGTGGAAAATCACAGGTGTTTGGTCTGAAGCAATAATTGTTAAATATTACCTACTTCTTAGGTAATATTTATCATGCATGCCAATATTCATCATTTTGGACAATATTTGATCTTAAAATATTTTGATAACATAATATTTGAAGTTGTCGATGACCTTTTCTATTTGTGTAATCTTTGCCTGAAACTTGGATGGGATTGTATGGCACCTTCAATTTCACATCAATCATGGTCTTAAAGCAGGTCAGGTGGGGGGCAAATCATAGTAAGTGGTGTGCACTTAAAGATAGATACTTCTTAGGCAATATTTATCATTCCAATATTTGATGATAAAATATCTTAATAACCATATTTGAAGTTGCCAATGGCCCTTTTCTTAATACTGTAATTTGTGCCCGGAACTTGGACAGGATTATATGTATGCCATGTGTTAACCGAGAAGTGGAAGCATCCATAGAATTCACCAGGGATGTTTTGAGACGCTCATGTCATGCTTCTTCCACAACAAACTGCTTCATTTTTCACAGGCTATTTCACGTTTTATTGAAGCTTCATAATACCCCCACCCATAGTTCCCTCTAAGCTGAGCAGTGAGCAATCGCTCACTTAAAAATCATCATCAACTCAGAGTTTTCCAAACCTGCCCGGAAGCCGAGAGGGAAAGAGTGAGAGGGAAGGAGAGAGAGAGGAAGAGAGGAAGAGAGAGAAACAGATAGAAAAAAGAGAGGAAGGAAAAGAGAAAGAAAAAGAATGGGAGTAAGGAAGAGAGAAAGAAAATCAAAATCTAATTTGAAACTAGCTCAACTATTAAAGTGGCATTTTGATATTGATAGAGTTGCCCTATTATGAGCTCACTGTTATAGACACACAGTACAGTATTTTATTTTGAAATTCTCTGAGGCAAAACAGGGTGGGTTTTTTATTTGTTTGTTTGTTTGCTTGTTTATTTATTTATTTATTTATTTATTTATTATTTCTGTGCCGCCCAGTCCCGAAGGGACTGCCGCTCAGACACTATACTTTTCCGCCCACCCCCCAAAAAATTAGAGGGAACACTGCCCCCACCACCACCATTTTGGTGTTCAGGGCCATCAGGCAATAATATTTACAGGAACTTTGCTAGTCCTGTAATGCTCACAGTCACTCATGCCCTCATCAACTCGAGGCTTGACTACTGTAATGCTCTCTACATGGGGCTATCTTTGAAGGGTGTTCGGAAACTTCAGATTGTGCAGAATGCAGCTGCAAGAGCAATCATGGGTTTCCCTAAATATGCCCATGTTACACCAACACTCCGCAGTCTGCATTGGTTGCCAATCAGTTTCCGGTCACAATTCAAAGTGTTGGTTATGACCTATAAAGCCCTTCATGGCACCAGACCAGACTATCTCAGGCACCGCCTTCTGCCGCACGAATCCCAGCGACCAGTTAGGTCCCACAGAGTTGGCCTTCTCCGGGTCCCGTCAACTAAACAATGTTTGGCCGGACCCAGGGGAAGAGCCTTCTCTGTGGCGGCCCCGGCCCTCTGGAACCAACTCCCCCCAGAGATTAGAATTGCCCCCACCCTCCTTGCCTTTCATAAGCTTCTTAAAACCCACCTCTGCCGCCAGGCATGGGGGAACTGAGATATTCTTTCCCCCTAGGCCTTTACAATTTTATGCATGGTATGTTTGTATGTATGTTTGGTTTTATAATAAGGGTTTTTTAGTTGTTTTAGTACTGGATTGTTACATGCTACTTTTATTATTGTTGTTAGCTGCCCCGAGTCTGCGGAGAGGGGCGGCATACAAATCCAAATAATAAATAAATAAATAATAAATGCACATCATCTTCCAGGCCAAAACTAGCCCATCTCCCCTTTTAATTTTTTTGTGTGGCCATAAGACAAGGGCTGTTGGATAATTAAGAAAGTTATTAGGCAGCCATCCAATGCCTTCTAGAAAGGAAGACTTAGAGCTCTTCCCATAATGGCTAAAGTATGATTAATACTTTGTCCTCTGAAATGCAGAATGCCTTTAATAAATGCTTCAAAGCCATTCCTGACAGGATGGGAGAGCTTTGGATCCTTCCTTTTGGAGATGTTTAGACAATTCAAGCCTTTTTTTTTTTTTTTTTGCATTTTGTTTGGAGATACAAATTGATTATGATGATGACCTTATTCTGCCTCAGTTCCCAATTTGTCTATCTGAAGTATGTTTTGCTAGGAAGGAAGGAAGGAGAGTTGCTCAACTGGTATTTCAAAAGAGGGATTCCAGCCTGAGGGGTCACATCCTTCAGGATATAAATGGAGAATTTAGCGGCTTGACCACTTTAAGGGCTTTCTTAACGGCAGGAAGAGATACTTCTAAGGATTAGCAAGTACATTTTCTTCCTTGGCTGTCCAAACACAGTCCCTGAAAGGCCATCATGTTCTTTTAGGCAGCTCTTCAAACTGCCACAGTCTTCAGGCATCAAACATGGCCAAGACTTTCTTCCCATAACCCCCTCAATGAAGAGACTGAGACAAATGAAAAACACTGAGGTAAACAACAACAGCAGCAAAAATCCCGCCCCTCGCTGGGATTGGCTGGCTGGCAGCAGTCTGACTACTCTGCTTTCTCTGATTGAGCAAGGAGCCCGTAACTCATGCAACTCCAGGCCTGCCTCACAGAAATGGTGGTGATAAAGGGGTTGTTCTTCCCTCAAAATGGCTGCCGTACCAATTCTGGCCCTTTGCAGCTTCTGTCCCTTAAAATATGGGACCCTGAATGTCTCTCTCTAGTGATAGTCACAAAGTCAAGAGGAGAAAATGGAATAAAAATAAAATTGTCCTCAAATTACCTCATTAATTTTCCCCCTGGTTTTCACCCACATTGTGATCACATGGCAAGCAGCCCACACTTAATGCCATTTGTGGTCCCATAACTGTGATTTACAATTTATTTATTTATTGTTTGCTAAACTACCAAATGCTTATTCCTGGTTTCCAGCAAAGAGCCTCCTACTGCAGACAATGGGTTTGCTTAATGACCTCAGATTCACTTATTGACTGACACCCCCAAAAAAATCATTTCAGAAATTTAAAACAATTAGTCCTTTTTAATATGAGTTACTATGAGTATCTCCTCTATAACCTTCATCATGTATTTTACTATGTGTACTATTTTACTATGTGTGTGTGTGTGTGTAACCCACATTGTGTATTGGACAAAATAAATAAATAAAATAAAATAATTTAAACAATACAGCCAAAAGATGAGCAGAGATAGATGAATGCATTTCTCTTTCATCATCAGTACCTACATTAGGATAACACAATAACAACAATAAAATCAGCCTCATATATAAATCAGATTTATATTTGAGGCTGATTTTAACCGTGTTATTGTAATGAGATACTGATGAATCAATATTAAATTTTGCATCTACCTCTGTGCGTCTTTTGGCTATGGTTTAAACCAGTGTTTCCCAACCTTGGCAACTTGAAGATATCTGGACTTCAACTCCCAGAATTCCTCAGCCAGCAAATGCTGGCTGGGGAATTCTGGGAGTTGAAGTCCAGATATCTTCAAGTTGCCAAGGTTGGGAAATACTGGTTTAAACAATTAAAAAAGGTAACATAGGGTTTGTCACGTGATGACCCACTTAATGACTGGCGTGATTTACGGCTGTAATTCTGGTTGTAAGTGAGGACTTCCTATGCATTGTGGGAAAGTGAGTATATATCAAGTATAGACAATAGGATGGGGAAATAACATTAATTTTGCACTGTGAGAACAGTATGCCTGCTTCTGGCCAAAATACTTGCTTGGCACCTCGTGTTAAGCTGTGGTTTTCTGAATTAATCTCAACTGGCTACAATCATTGAACAAACTGGCTCATCAGGCTGCAATCACTTTATTAGCACGGCCTCTTAGTCTAACCACATTTCACTCTATGAATCCAACCCAACAACATAGCTGTAAACCATGATTTGCAAAGAAAATGGCTGGGTTCAAGCAAACCATGGTCGGGTTTCATGTGAAGGGTGCACACACACAGCTACGAGAGACAGGATTTCGATCTGAAAACCATAAAGAACACACTGAACTCTAAATGAGTGTTTCCCAACCTTGGCAACTTAAAGATATTTGGACTTCAACTCCCACAATTCCCCAGCCAGCGAATGCTGGCTGGGGAATTCTGGGAGTTGAAGTCCAAATATCTTCAAGTTGCCAAGGTTGGGAAACACTGCTCTAAATGGTAGAATGGATGTTACACGTTGGTTAAAATGAGTTGAGGGCATGTGTATTCTGTAGCTATGGATGAGGTTGACCTTTGCAAAAACCAAAGCCATTATTATCCTTAGTAAGGCCACACCAGGAATACCTCATCCAATTTTGGTCACCGCATTGCAAAAGAGATGTTGAGACCACTGGAAAAAGTACAAAGAAGAGCAACTAAGATAATTAAAGGCCTGGAGACTAAAACATATGAAGAACATTTGCAGTATTTGTGTTTGACTAGTCTAGGGAAAAGAAGGATTAGGGGGGACACGATAGCAGTCTTACAGTACTTGAGGGTCTGCCCCAAAGAAGAGAGGGTCAACTTATTTTCCAACACACCAGGAGGCAAGACAAAAAAAATGGATGAAAACTAATCAAGGAGAGAAGCAACCTGGAATTAAGGAGACTTCCCGACAGTGAAGACAATTAACCAGTGGAACAGCTTGCCACCAGAAGTTGTGGGTGCTCCATCCCTGGAATTTTTTAAAGAATAGATTGTCTGAAATGATATAGGACCTCCTGTTTGAGTAGTGGGTTGGACTAGGAGACCTTCAAAGCCCATTCCAGGTCTGTTCTGATTGATTTCTTAACTTTCAAGAGTAGCTTTTCCTCCTCCTCCTTTTCTTTCCCTCCTTCAACCATCCATCCATCCATCCATCCATCCATCCATCCATCCACCCACCCACCCACCCACCCACCCACCCACCCAACCAACCAACCAACCAACCAACCAACCAACCAACCAACCAACCATCCAACTAATCAGAATAGACCTGGAAAGGAAGTTGGAGGTCTTCTAGTCCAAGTCCTTGCTCACTACTTTGAATTATTATAAGCACCACCGTGGATTATTGTAAACCATGCAGAGAAATTAGTCTAATCTCAAGGCAGAAAATGAGATAGAATGGGTGTATTTACTATCTTAGGTTGAATCAGCAGGTTATGTGAACGCAGCTCTGATTTTCCACTTATTAATCATATTTGATATATGGGCAAATAGTGATGGGCAAATAAGATGCAGATAACGATCTGCAAACATTCCCAGGATTCGCTGCTGTCCTGGACTATATCTGTCACCGCTGTGCCTGGTTTGGTTCAGTGCGACTGTTGGGGTGGCTCGCTTGCTTACTTGTGCACCTGCCTGCCTCGCTCTCACACCGGCCCCATGGCGCACTCCCAGCTGCCTTGCCCTCTCTTTCTCCTCTGCTCCCTCCTGATGCTCCCCACGGTGCTACTTCAGGGAATCCTTGGGGGTGTCGAAACGGTGGACGTCACAGATAAGGGGGTAGTGGAAGCTGCTGCCTTCGCCGTGGAAAAATACAACGAGGGCAGCAAAAACACCAACTATTTCAAGGAACTGCGTATTGTGGAGGCAAAATACCAGGTTTGTGTGTGAAAGACATTTGGGGTGGTTGGGTCCGTGGGATCCTTGATAGGCTCTGAACTTCATTGTGTTCCTGAAGACGTTTCATTACTAAGCTAGATGACATTATCAAGGCACTGATGAATTTTCCAAAGATTTTGGGAAAGGGTGGTGAATATGCGGAGGGGGGCACTGGAGGTGGGTGTTCGAGGGAAGGGCTCTAATGCAGGGATCCCCAAACTTGGCAACTTTAGGACTTGTGGATTTCAACTCCCAGAATTCTCCAGCCGGCATAGTCCACAAGTCTTAAAGTTGCTAAGTTTGAAGAGTTCTGCTCTAATGTGTCTTGAGAAAATTGGGAACTTAAATGACGTGACAGTTTGCTACAGAAATATTTCCTGTCAATCTGATTTTCTTCCTCTCAAACTATATACCGTAATCCTTCCAAGGTTGCAAATGATGAAAGAAAGCATGGTTTTGGAATGTATGTATCCTTAGTATTTTTGCTGTCATTACCTAATTCTTGTGCTACTGTTTTTTAAAAATCCAGGTGGTTGAAGGTGCGAAATACTACCTTAGGGTGGAAATAGGGAAAACCGTGTGTGAAAAGGGCGATGGGCCATTGCCATTCAGCGACATCCAGAAATGTGAGCTGGTTCCAGCTGACCAGCGGGAGGTAAGAACAGATGCTAAATTTACCATGTCAAAGGAAGATCAAATGAGTAAAGTTGTCAAATGTTTGTTGAGATTCACAGGCTGCCTGTTGCTGACCACTGCCTTCCTATCCAATGCTCAGAAATCCATCCCTTAATTGTGTGCTTAAGGATCTTTCCAATGAAACATCTGGCTGTCTGACGGGCCTGTTATTTCCTGGGCTTATTTCCTGGGTTTCAGAACGGGTCGGCTGGTTCCCTTGTACTGTATACACTAGCAGATCTTTTAAACTGCCCGGGATGCTTCTACACATTTATTTTATTTATTTATTTATTTATTTTGTCCAATACACAATGAGGGTTTTAGTGGGTATATATCTATATACACATAGTAAAATACATGATGAAGGTTATAGAGGAGATACTCATATTAAAATATATCTAAGAAATAATAGAAAAGAAGATATAGGAATAGAACATATCAATGAAAGAATAGAAGAAGAGATATAGGAATAGAAGAAAGATATAGGAGATATAGGAGAGCAATAGGACAGGGGACGGAAGGCACTCTAGTGCAATTGTACTCACCCCTTACTGACCTCTTAGGAATCTGGATAGGTCAACTGTAGATAATCTAAGGGTAAAGTGTTGGGGGTTTGGGGATGACACTATGGAGTCCGGTAATGAGTCCCACGCTTCGACAACTCGGTTACTGAAGTCATATTTTTTACAGTCAAGTTTGGAGCGGTTAATATTAAGTTTACATCTGTTGTGTGCTCTTGTGTTGTTGTGGTGAAGCTGAAGTAGTCGCCGACAGGCAGGACGTTGCAGCATATGATCTTGTGGGCAATACTTAGATCTTGTTTAAGGCATCTAAGTTCTAAACTTTCTAGGCCCAGGATTGAAAGTCTAGTCTCGTAGGGTATTCTGTTTCGAGTGGAGGAGTGAAGGGCTCTTCTGGTGAAATATCTTTGGACATTTTCAAGGGTGTTAATGTCTGAGATGCGATATGGGTTCCAAACAGATGAGCTGTATTCGAGGATGGGTCTGGCAAAAGTTTTGTAAGCTCTGGTAAGTAGTGTGAGATTGCCAGAGCAGAAGCTACGTAGGATTAGGTTTACAACTCTTGAAGCCTTCTTGGCTATATTGTTGCAGTGGGCTTTGGCACTTACCGTAAATCTTTTGTTATTAGTATACCAAGGTCTTTAACCGAGTGGGGAAGAGTCGCACAAACCATTTAAAAAGTCATTTACAATCCACCACTGACCTGGACTCAAACCGGGATAGTGCCACAGGTGGTTCCATGGATCTCAGGAGGATGAGAATTGTAGTCTGCCCAGCAACTCTGCCAAAACTCATTTTAATAAACTCTTTGACTGGAGGTGTTTTGTGTGAAGTTGCCCCAGCATTTATGTCAACGCATTTACTTTGTTTCCATGATTGTTAACCGAGTTGATACACTCCCGGCTATATTAAGCACTGATTCTCTGGTTTTTTTTTCCTTTTGTTCCTTTCCAGAAACTAACGTGCAACTTTCAGGTCTGGTCCCGTCCTTGGCTGAAGGAAATTCAGTTGGTAGGCTCCTTCTGTTCCTAATCAGGATGACGGAGGTGGACCTCACCTACCGAGACCAAGGTGGGCAAACGCTCCTGAGGGTGTCCAGCAGCCAAATCACCTCTTAGATGCAGCTTGGTTTCTTCCGAACAAGATCCCATGTATGGCCGTTCGCAAATCATGAATGAAATGGTTTGTCGAAGTCCGAATTAATCTTTTGTGAGTTTCTAAAATTGTACCGTGACATACATGGGTGCCTTCTGTCGCTCCTCAATTTCATCCTCCTCTCTACCCTCTCCCAGAAGACAAATCAATCTTTTGTTAATTCAGTTAGTCTTAATAAAGCTATCATCATGATGTCCTGGTGTGTGTGTGTGTTCTGTTCTTCTCCAAATCCCGTCCGTACTTTCACACCCACAGCACAACGACACAACGGTTTGTTACAGAAAATCTCTCACTGAAAAGGTTTTGTTTTGTCCAGCTGGGGGAAATAGGGGCCTGCCATGGACACCGGCAATTAAAAGATGCAGAGGAATATTTATTTATTTAATTTGTAAAATTTATATGACGCCCAACTCCAATTGGACTCTATATTTACCTGTATAGTAAATACAAGGTGGAGGGTTTTTTCAGTATGGTAAATGTAAGTGGAGGTTTTAAAGAAGAGACTGGACAATCACCTGTCTGAAATGATCTAGGACCTCCTGCTTGAGTTGGGTTGGACTAGGAGACCTCCAAAGTCCCTTCCAGATCTGGTTTGATTGATTTCTTAACCTGCATCTTGTTATGCATTGCAAGAGTGACTTTTCCTTCGCTCCTTTTTTTTCTCTCCATCCATCCATCCACCCACCCACCCACCCACCCACCCACCCACCCACCAACCAACCAACCAACCAACCATGTAACTACAGACCAATCAGTCTGACTTCTATACCTAGAAAAATACCGGAGAAAATAATAAAAAACTCAGCTTTGCCACTACCTAGAAACAAACAAGATAATAACTAACAGCCAACATGGGTTTGTCAGAAACAAATCATGCCAAACCAATCTCATTTCATTTTTCAACGCCATAACAAAATCAGTAGGCCAGTGCAATGCTGTAGACCCAATATACTTGGACTTCAGTAAAGCTTTTGATAAAGTAGATCACAATCTCCTAATGCACAAATTTGAAAAAAAAACGGGGTAGATAATAACACATGTAGATGGATAAACAGTTGGCTGACCAAACGCACCCAACCAGTTGTCCTCAATGGCTCCAAATCCACATGGAAGGAGGTAGGCAGAGTTCAGTCTTGTGACCTATGCTCTTCAACATTTTCATTAATGACCTAGATGAGGGAATATAGGGGGAACTAATGAAATTTGAAGACAACAACAAGCTGGCGACGGTAGCCAACACCCTAGAGCAATGATGTTGAACCTATGGCACGGGTGCCACAGGTGGCATGCGGAGCCATATCTGCTGGCACACGAGCCGTTCCCGTAGCCCAACCAACCAACCAACCAACCAACCAACCAACCAACCAACCAACCATCCATCCATCCATCCAACCAACCAACCATCCAACCAACCAACCAACCAACCAACCAACCAACCAACCAACCAACCAACCAACCAACCAACCATCCATCCATCCAACCAACCAACCAACCAACCAACCAACCAACCAACCAACCAACCAACCAACCAACCAACCAACCAACCAACCAACCAACCAACCAACCAACCAACCAACCAGAATAGAGCTGGAAGGCAACTTGGAGGTCTCCTAGTCCAAGCCCCTTTTTACTGCTTTTAATCATTACAAGCACTACCATGGATTATTGTAAAGTGTGCCGAAGGGTCAATCTAATCAAGTACATCTCAAATAGTGGGGGAGGCCCTCAGGGGGGAGCATGTGACCTCAGGGAATATGCGTGGTCCCTCTCAATTGATTCCCCTAACCGAAAAGAGGCTCCTGTGAGTAGTGTGGGACTTACTCCCAGGTAAGTGGGTAGAGCAGCCTTCCCCGGCCAATAGTTTGCTTGCAGCTTATAATAAGGAAAATAATGAATATTAACACTAAAATCCCATTGGGGCCCAGATCGAAATGTTTACTCCTTCCTGGGGGTGGGTGTAGGTGGGGGGCTAACAGAAAATAATTGAGAATCACTGGTGTAATCTCAGTTAAGGCAGAAAATGAGACAGAATGGGGTTAAGTGCTGGGTGTATTTGCTATCTTAGTTTAAATCAGCAAGTTATGTGAACGCAGCTCTTATCTTCCACTTATTAATCATATTTGAAACCTGGGCAAATAGTGATGGGCAAATAAGATGCAGATAACGATCTGCAAACATTCCCAGGATTCACTGCCGTCCTGGACTATATCTGCCACCGCTGTGCCTGGTTTGGTTCAGTGCGAGTGTTGGGGTTGTTCGCTTGCTTACTTGTGCACCTGCCAGCCTCGCTCTCACACCGGCCCCATGGCGCACTCCCAGCTGCCTTGCCCTCTCTTTCTCCTCTGCTCCCTCCTGATGCTCCCCACGGCGCTACTGTGGTTGATGCCTGGAGGTATCATCCAGGTGCCCGTCACTGATAAGGGGGTGGTGAAAGCTGCCGCCTTCGCCGTGGAAAAATACAACAAGGGCAACAAAAACAACAACTATTACAAGGAACTGCGTATTACGGACGCAGAATCCCAGGTTTGTGTTTGAAAGACATTTGGGGTGGTTGGGCAGCCTCAATGGGTCCGTCGGATCCTTGATAGGCTCTGAACTTCACTGTGTTCCCGAAGACGTTTCATCACCAAGCTAGATAACATCATCAAGGCACTGATGAATTTTCCAAAGATTTTGGGAAAGGTGAAAATGCGGAGCGGGGCACTGGAGGTGGGTGTTCGAGGGAAAGTCTGTAATACAGGGGTCCCCAAACTTGGCAACTTTAAGACTTGTGGATTTCAACGCCCAGAATTCTCCAGCCGGCATAGTCCACAAGTCTTAAACTGTCCAATTTGAAGAGCTCTGCGCTAATGTGTCTTGAGAAAATTGTGAATTGAAAAGAGATGACTGTTTGTTGCAGAAATATTTCCTGCCAATCTGATTTTCTTGCTCTCAAACTATACGCTGCACTCCATCCAAGGTTGCAAATGATGAAAGTAAGCATGGTTTTGCTATGTATGTATTCTTACTATTATTTGCTCTCATTACCTAATTCTTTTGGTACTGTTTTTTTAAAATCCAGGTGGTTTCAGGCTTCAAATACTATCTTAGGATGGAACTGGGGAAAACGGTGTGTGTAAAGGGCATTGTATTGCCATTCAATGTTATCCAGAAATGTGAGCTGGTTCCAATTAATCAGCGGGAGGTAAGATCAGATGCTAAATTTACCATGTCAAAGGAAGATCTAATGAGTAAAGTTTGTTGAGATTCACAGGCTGCCTGTTGCTGACCACTGCATTCCTATCCAATGCTCAGAAATGCATCCCTTCATTGTGTGTTTAAGGATCTTTCCAGTAAAACATCTGGCTGTCTGACTGGCCTGTTATTTCCTGGGCTTTCTTCCTCTTCTTTTTCCCAGGACGGACGTTTGCTCTCCTGCAATATTTGGGGCTACAATTCACGGAAGCTCCCTTCGCCCTTCTTTGTCTTGCAATTCGGCTTCATGTGGGCATTTAAACACCCGTGCCCACTCTATTTTCAGTATGGGTGGCCTGGTTCCCTTGAATACACTAGCAGATCTTTTAATCTGTTCTTTTCTGTGTAACGCTGGAGAGAAAGTTTGGTGATTCAGGCCTCCTAACCAGGAGGGGTAGGATTTAAAAAATTTAGCAAGCGGTTCTCCACCCATTTACTGGTTGAGCGGGGCCTACTCGGCCTCCGAGGGGGACTTTTCACCCTCCCCTAACTTTGAAGGCTTTCTGAAAGCCTCTGGGAAGGTGAAAATGGTTTCCCCATATTCCACAGCTTGTTTCAAGATTTCCAGAACTTCCAGGAGGCCCATTTCTTATTCTCCCAGAACCTCCACACAGGCCCTGCACCTACCTGGCATTCAATAATAATAAGAACAATAACAACATCATCAACAACAACAACAATAATAGCAATAATAACAATAACAATAATAACAATAACAACAACAATAATAACAATAACAATAATAACAATAATAATAATTTATTAGATTTGTATGCCGCCCCTCTCCAAAGACTCGGGGCGGCTCACAACAATAATAAAAACAGTATAACAATGGAACAAATCTAATAATAAAATATATAAAAACCTCAACATTTAAAAACCATACAGCACATCAAACATGAAATATAATAAGCCTGGGGGAGATGTCTTAGTTCCCCCATGCCTGGCGATATAGGTGGGTCTTAAGTAATTTACGAAAGACAAGGAGGGTGGTGGCCGTTCTAATCTCCGGGGGAAGTTGATTCCAGAGGGCCGGGGCCACCACAGAGAAGGCCCTTCCCCTGGGGCCCGCCAAACAACATTGTTTGGTCAACGGGACCCGGAGAAGGCCAACTCTGTGGGACCTTATCGGCTGCTGCGATTCGTGTGGTAGAAGGCGGTTCCGGAGGTATTCTGGTCCAATTCCATGTAGGGATTTAAAGGTCATTACCAACACTTTGAATTGTGACCGGAAACTGATTGGCAGCCAGTGCAGGCCACGGACTGTTGTAGAAATGTGGGCGAATCTAGGAAGCCCCATGATAGCTCTCGTGGCCGCGTTCTGCACGATCTGAAGTTTCCAAACACTTTTCAAAGGTAGCCCCATGTAGAGAGCGTTGCAGTAATCGAACCTCGAGGTGATGAGGGCATGAGTGACTGTGAGCAATGACCCCCTGTCCAAGTAGGGCCGCAACTGGTGCACCAGGCGAACCTGGGCAAACGCCCTCCTCGCCACAGCCGAAAGATGGTGTTCCAATGGTGAACAATGGTGTTCAAAACTGGCTACATGGAGTCTCCTGGAATGGGAGGGGAGGAATGGACAGGCCATCCAGTCCTTGCAACTGCCGGTTCGGTTTGGTGAACCAGATGCAGAATTAGCTTCCTGTTGCCCAAATCAGGCTAAAACGCCTGAATCCCTCCCCTAGCTCCTATCAAACAGACAGTGGGAGTCCCAGGTCCGAGTTCAGACAACCAATCTGGAGAGTCGTTTACTTATTGTTTATTTATTAATTGGCTCTATCTGCTGCCCTTCTCCGAAGACTCAGGGCGGCTGTGCAAGGGATCCCCATGGGAACTGCTCACCACAGGAAAAGCAGGTGAAGACAGGTAAAAAAAAGTCAGTTTTTGTGTTTCCGACAAAGAAGGGATACAAACCACACCGATTGGTTATTCAACAGCCCGAGTTGGACAGCTGACTCAGCTGTAACGTGGCCCGTTTGCTTACTTTGAACTTACTTTTCCAATTCGCTTGCCATTCTCAGTGAACCAGGACAAGCAGTGGGTCGAACTGGTTTTTAGAACCGGTAGTGCTGGCGGCGAGAAGCTCCGCCCACCTGCCCGGGATGCTTCTGCACATGTGCAGAAGTGTCGCATGAACCGTTTACAAAATCATTTACAATCCACCACTGACCTGGACTCAAACCGGGATAGTGCCACAGGTAGTTCCATGGACCTCAGGAGAATGAGAATTGTAGTCTGCCCGGCCACTCTGCCAAAACTCATTTTAATAAACTCTTTGACTGGAGGTGTTTTATGTGAAGTTGCTCCAGCATTTAGGTCAGCGCATTTACTTTGTTTCCATGATTGTTAACCGAGTTGATACACTCCTGGCTATATTAACCACTGATTCTCTGGGGTTTTTTTCTTTTGTTCCTTTCCAGACACTAACATGCAACTTTCAGGTCTGGTCCCGTCCTTGGCTGAAGGATAATCAGTTGTTACGCTCCTGCTGTTCCTAATCAGGATGACAGAGGTGGACCTCACCTTCCAAGACCAACGCAGACAAACACACCTGAGTGTGTCCAGCAGCCAAATCACCTCTTAGATGCAGCTTGGTTTCTTCCGAACAAGATCCCACGTATGGCCGTTCGCAAATCATGAATGAAATCGTTGGTTGAAATCCGAATTAATCTTTTCGGAGTTTCTGAAATTCTTCCGTGACATACATGGGTGCCTTCTGTCGCTCCTCAATTTCATCCTCCTCTCTACTCTCTCCCAGAAGACAAATCAATCTTTTGTTAATTCAGTTAGTCTTAATAAAGCTATCATCATGACGTCCTGGTGTGTGTGTGTGTTCCGTTCTTCTCCAAATCCCATCCGTATTTTCACACCCGCAGCACAATGCCACAACGGTTTGTTCCAGAAAATCTCTCACTGAAAAGGTTTTGTTTTGTCCAGCTGGGGGAATTAGGGGTCTGCCATGGACAGCAGCAATTAAAAAATGTAGGGCAATATTTATTTATTTATTTTATTTGTAAAATTTATATGCCGCCTAACTCCAATTGAACTCTATATTTCTCAGTATGGTAAATACATGGTGGAGGTTTTTATCAGATTGGTAAATATAAGTGGAGGTTTTAAAGAAGAGACTGGACAATCACCTGTCTGAAATGATCTAGGACCTCCTGCTTGAGTTGGGTTGGACTAGGAGACCTCCAAAGTCCCTTCCAGATCTGGTTTGATTGATCTCTTAACCTGCATCTTGCCATGCATTTCAAGAGTGACTTTTCCTCTGATCCTTTTCTTTCTCTTCTGACAGTCTCAAAATGGGTGAACAGTGCAGTCAGGCGGTAGGGAAAGCAGGTAGGATGCTTGGCTGCATAACTAGAGGTATAACAAGCAGGAAGAGGGAGATTGTGATCCCGCTATATAGAGTGCTGGTGAGACCACATTTGGAATACTGTGTTCAGTTCTGGAGACCTCACCTACAAAAAGATATTGATAAAATTGTGCAGGTCCAAAGACGGGCTACAAGTATGGTGGAAGGTCTTAAGCATAAAATGTATCAGGAAAGACTTCATGAACTCAATCTGCATAGTCTGGAGGACAGAAGGAAAAGGGGGGACATGATCGAAACATTTAAATATGTTAAAGGGTTAAATAAGATCCAGGAGGGAAGTGTTTTTAATAGGAAAGTGAACACAAGAACAAGGGGACACAATCTGAAGTTAGGTGGGGGAAAGATCAAAAGCAAAACGAGAAAATATTATTTCACTGAAAGAGTAGTAGATCCTTGGAACAAACTTCCAGCAGACGTGGTAGATAAATCCACAGTAACTGAATTTAAACCTGCCTGGGATAAACATATATCCATCCTAAGATAAAATACAGAAAATAGTATAAGGGCAGACTAGACGAATCATGAGGTCTTTTTCTGCTATCAGACTTCTATGTTTCTATGTTTCTATGTATCACGCCTGTGAGAGTGCCCATACCCATAATTCAATGCCTGGGGAGGGTATAAACATCTTCCTCCACCCCCTCAGAGGCCCTCTGGAGGCCGGAAACAGCGTGTTACCCAACTTCTGGTGGGACAAGTAGGCTCATGTTTCGCCCTCCCCAGGCTCCAAAGGCTTCCCCGGAGCTGGGAGAGGATAAAAAAGCCCTCCTACATCCTTCTGGAGCAGTGGTTCTCAACCTGGGGGTCAGGACCCCTTTGGGTGTCGAACAAGCATTTCACAGGGGTCGCCTAAGACCCTGGGAAAAGAAAATTTCCCCATGATGTTATGAACACCTTGGAACGTATTTTTACAATTCGACCAATTGGGCGTTTACAGTGGGGGCATCCCTCTGACCTTCTTGCCAATCAGCTTAAAGCTCTGTTGGGAGAATTGGTGCTAGAGTTATGGTTGGGGGTCACCACAACATGAGAAACTGTATTAAGGGGTTGCGGCATTCGAAAGGTTGAGAACCACTGCTCTGGAGGCTCTCTGGAAACCAAAAATGCCCCCACCCCTCCGGCCAGCCTCTGTGTGTGGCAAAAATCAGCTGGCCGGCACACACGTGCACTTTGGAGCTGAACTAAGGCAACAGCCCCCATGCCAGCAGATATGACTCCCTGTGCCACCTGTGGCACCCGTTCCATAGGTTCGCCATCAATGCCCTAGAGGAGAAACTCAAAATACAGAAGGACCTAGACAGATTAACACTGTGGGCCATAGTTCCCTCTAAGCTGAGCAGTGAGCAATCGCTCACTTAAAAATCATCATCAACTCGGAGTTTTCCAAACCTGCCCAGAAGCCGAGAGGGAAAGAGTGAGAGGGAAGGAGAGAGAGAGGAAGAGAGGAAGAGAGAGAAACAGATAGAGAAAAGAGAGGAAGGAAAAGAAAAAGAAAAAGAATGGGAGTAAGGAAGAGAGAAAGAAAATCAAAATCTAGTTTGAAACTAGCTCAACTATTTAAGTGGCATTTTGATATTGATAGAGTTGCCCTATTATGAGCTCACTGTTATAGACACACAGTACAGTATTTTATTTTGAAATTCTCTGAAGCAAAACAGGGTGGTTCTTTTATTTATTTATTTGTTTGTTTGTTTGTTTGTTTATTCATTCATTCATTCATTCATTCATTCATTCATTCATTCATTTATTATTTTTGTGCCGCCCAGTCCCGAAGGGACTGCCACTCAGACACTATACTTTTCCGCCCACCCCAAAAAAAATTAGAGGGAACACTGCTGTGGGCCCAAGCTAACAAAATGATGTTCAATGTCGAGAAAAATAAAGTCCTTCACCTAGGTTAAAAAAACCCGAGACACGCATACAGATGGGGAGGAACCTCACTTAGCAGTTGTTCTGTCGAGCTCTCTGGTAGAATTCTCCCAAAAAATGCACAGATACAATTTCAGACACACATACGTTTGAAAATTCAAAACAATGTTCTTTATACCGACAATGCAAATAAACGAAGCCCTCTTTTGGGATAGCAAAGAGCACTTGTCTCCAAACAAACTGGTAATTTGTACAAGTCCCTTATCAGTTCTGTGATACTTAGCTTGCAGCTGTGAAGCAATTCACAGTCCTTCTTTTTTCACAAAGTGAAACACACTTTGTCCTGGTTTAGTTTCAAAGCGGGGGGAAAATCAGCACACAAAAGGTCAAAGTCAGTAAAGCAGTCACGAAACACAACGATCAGATAATCCTCCACAATGGCCAAACCCACAGGCTGCTCTTTATAGCAGCCTCACTAATTACCACAGCCCCACCCAACCACAGGTGGCCTCATTTTCTTTGATAATAATCTCTCAGTTGTTGCTGCCTATGCATCGCGCTCCGCATGCGTGGTTGTATCATTAACTCTTGTTCTGAATCCAAGGAGGAGCTAGATAATTGATCTCCTTCTGAGCTGTCTGCCACACTCTCCTCCTCCCTGTCACTCATGTCTTCTTGGTCGGAGGAGCCTTCATCATCAGGTTCCACCGGGGGCAAAACAGGCCTGCAGCATGTGGATGTCTCCCCCACATCCACAGTCCTTGGGGCAGGAGCTGGGCCACAGCTAACCACAACAGCAGTAATGACTGTGAAAGAGATCTCGGAGTCTTGGTAGATAACCAACTAAACATGTGCAGCAATTGCTAAAAACGCTAACACAATCTTAAGCTGCACCAACGGGGATACACTCTAAGACTAGGGATGTTTTGAACTGCAGAAAAAACAACTGCTTAGTAAACAGAGATAAGAAATTTAAATAGGGTTATGGGAGAGTTGAAGGGAAGAAGGATAACTAAGATAGAACAGTTATATGAGAAAGATGGGAGGCCAAGTAGAAATCGTATAGAATGGTGGTTGGGTAAGGGAAGGTGGCTACAAATAAATGCAATATGCAAATATCTGAATGAAAGAGAGAATAAAGAAGCACTATTTAAGGAGGAGATAGAGTTAGAGAAAATAATAAGAGAGAAAAGTGAGGGTAACCCTCTCCTCTAAGTTCACTTTACCCTTATATATTACTACATGTCTATTTTTCTTCCTATGTATTTGTGTATTGGACAAATGAATAAATAAATAAAAATAAAATAAATAAATGAGACAGAATGGGGTTAGGTGCTGGGTGTATTTGCTATCTTAGATCGAATCAGCAGGTTCTGTGAACGCAGCTCTTATCTTCCACTTATTAATCATATCTGATATATGGGCAAATAGTGATGGGCAAATAAGATGCAGATAACGATCTGCAAACATTCCCAGGATTCGCTGCCGTCCTGGACTATATCTGCCACCGCTGTGCCTGGTTTGGTTCAGTGCGACTGTTGGGGTGGCTCGCTTGCTTACTTGTGCACCTGCCTGCCTCTCTCTCACACCGGCCCCATGGCGCACTCCCAGCTGCCTTGCCCTCTCTTTCTCCTCTGCTCCCTCCTGATGCTCCCCACGGTGCTACTGGAGTTAATGCCCGGAGGTGTCATCACGGTGCCCGTCACAAATAAGGGGGTGGTGGAAGCCGCCGCCTTCGCCGTGGAAAAATACAACGAGGGCAGCAAAAACACCAACTATTTCAAGGAACTGCGTATTGTGAAGGCAAAATCCCAGGTTTGTGTGTGAAAGACATTTGGGGTGGTTGGGCAGCCTCAATTTATCCATGTGATCCTTGATAGGCTCTGAACTTCATTGTGTTCCTGAAGACGTTTCATTACCAAGCTAGATAACATCATCAAGGCACTGATGAATTTTCCAAAGATTTTGGGAAAGGGTTTTGGAAAGGTGAAAATGCGGAAGGGGGCACTGGAGGTGGGCGTTCCAGGGAAGGGCTCTAATGCAGGGGTCCCCAAACTTGGCAACTTTAAGACTTGTGGATTTCAACTCCCAGAATTCTCAAGTCTTAAACTGCCCAATTTGAAGAGCTCTGGTCTAATGTGTCTTGAGAAAATTGTGAATTGAAAAGAGATGACTGTTTGGTGCAGAAATATTTCCTGCCAATCTGATTTTCTTGCTCTCAGGCTATATACCGAAATACTTCCAAGGTTGCAAATTATGAAATTAAGCATGGTTTTGCAATGTATGTATTCTTACTATTATTTGCTCTCATTACCTAATTCTTTTGGTACTGTTTTTTTTAAATCCAGGTGGTTTCAGGCGCGAAATATTACCTTCAGGTGGAAATAGGGAAAACAGTGTGTGAAAAGGGCAATGAACCAATGACATTCAGCGACATCCAGAAATGTGAGCTGGTTCCAATTGATCAGCGGGAGGTAAGATCAGATGCTAAATTTACCATGTCAAAGGGAGATCTAATGAGTACATTTGTCAAATGTTTGTTGAGATTCACATGCAGGCTGTGGCTAACCACTGCATTCCTATCCAATGCTCAGAAATCCATCCCTTAATTGTGTGCTTAAGGATCTTTCCAGTAAAACATCTGGCTGTCTGACCGGCCTGTTATTTCCTGGGCTTTCTTCCTCTTTTTTTCCCCAGGACGGACGTTTACTCTCCTTCAATATTTGGGGCTACAATTCCTGGAAGCTCCCTTTGCCCTTCTCTGTTTATTATTTATTTATTTATTTTTTATTTATTCATTTGTCCAATACAATAAATACATAGGAAGAAAAATAGACATGTAGTAGTCTTGCAATTTGGCTTCATGTGGGCATTTAAATACCAGTGCCGACTCTATTTTCAGTTCCTTTGAATACACTAGCACAGGGGTCCCCAAACTTTTTACCCAGGGGGCCAGTTCACTGTCCCTCGGACTGGTGGAGGGCCGGACGATAAAAAACCCCTATGAACAAATCCCTATGCACACTGCACATACCTTGTTTTGAAGTAAAAAACAAAATGGGAACATACTATTTAGAGGGGGGGGGGGGGGAGAGAAGGTCTGAAATTTATATATGTTTATGTTTTGTTTTTTATTTTCTTTTGTTAACATCTGATTGGCTATACAAGGTTTTCTTGGCTTATGAAAAATGTATAAAGAAAGAAGGATGCACTTTGGCATAATGGCTAATAAGTTAGAAATGTAATTGGTGTTGCACTTTTTGAAGGAACATTAAGGAGGGAATTTCATTAAAAGAAAATGAATGTAACTGGATGACAAAATTAGAAAAAAAAACCTTTTGCAACTTTTTTGATGATTGATATTAGTTACTAACAAAATACTGCATTTTATTCATGGAAAATTAGATGGTACACTGTGTTGTTTGAATGTATGTTGAGATAAAAATTAATAAAATTACCCCCCCCAAACAATCCTTCCTTCCTCTTTCCCTCCATTCATTTCATCCTTCCTTCCTTCCTTGTTCCCTCCATTTTTCCTTCCTTCCTTCTTTCCTTCCTTCCCTCCTTCCTTCCTCTCCACTTCTCCTTCCCTCCCTCTCTTTCCCTTTTCTTTCTTTCTCTCTCTCTTTTCCCTGTGCTCTTGTCACTCACTGTTGGGCCAGATAAATGCCCTCAGGGGGCTGCATGTGGCCTGCGGGCCGTAGTTTGGAGACCGCTGCACTAGCAGATCTTTTAACCTTCTCTAAAATTCATTGGGAGTTGTATTTTCTGTGAGGCTGGATAGGAGTTTGGGTGACTCAGGGTTCCTTCCAGGGGTGGGATTCAAACATTTTAGCAACTGGCTCTGCACCCATTTACTGGGTGGGCATGTCCTACTCGGGCTCCTCCACAATGATGCAGGGGACGTTTTTGCCCTCCCCAAGCTCTGAAGGCCCCCCCCCCCAGGTTCCAAAGCCCCTCTGTGCTTGTTTTCAGACTTCCGGAACTTCCAGGTGGCCCATTTTTTGCCCTCCTAGAACTTCCGCATAGGCCCTGCATAAACCTGTCATTCAAAATAGGCTGCGTGGCTGGGATAGGACAGTCTAACTAAGGAAATAAAAAATAGAGATGAGGAAGAATGTATTAATTGTTGGGACAAGTTTGATGATTGGATGGGAAAAAGAAAAAAGAAACAGAGAGCCAATAAGTGGTAGAAAAATTGGAGAGCAAAGGTCAGAGTTTCAGATATAAAAGGGAATAAAAAGGGAAAGATATACCTGATTAAGATCACTACTAGGATTTGGTGTATATTATGTAAATATGACTTGTGTAATCAAAAAGAAGCACTGTTCGAATTGCATTACAGGCACGTCAAAAATTGTCCAACTTTTTAAAAATGTTTTGTTCGTCTTGTTGTATGTGTTTGGCTTATAAATAAAGTTTATTTTTTTTATTTTTTTAAAAAGGCTGCGTGGAGACTCCTGGAACAGGAGGGGAGGGATTGGTAGGGCCCAGCCTGTCCTTCCAACTGCTGGTTTGGCGAACCAGATGTAGAATTATTATTATTATTATTATTATTATTATTATTATTATTATTATTATTATTATTATTTAGATTTGTATGCTGCCCCTCTCCTTAGCATCCTGTTTGCCCAAATCAGGCCAAAACGCCTTAATCCCACCCCTAGCTCCTACCAAACAGACAGTGGGAGTCCCAGGTTTGAGTTTGGACAACCAACTTGGAGAGTCATTGATTTATTGTTTATTTATTAACTGGATTTATATGCCGCCCTTCTCCGAAGACTCAGGGCGGCTGGGTGCAAGGGATCCCCATAGGGGTGAGGTATCATCAATATGCCGATGATACCCAGCTATACATCTCCACCCCATGTCCAGTCAACGAAGCAGTGGAAGTGATGTGCCGGTGCCTGGAGGCTGTTGGGACCTGGATGGGTGTCAACAAACTCAAACTCAACTCTGATAAGACGGAGTGGCTGTGGGTTTTGCCTCCCAAGGACAATTCCATCTGTCCGTCCATAACCCTGGGGGGGGGGAATTATTGACCCCCTCAGAGAGGGTCCGCAACTTGGGCATCCTCCTCGATCCACAGCTCACATTAGGGAAACACCTTTCAGCTGTGGCGAGGGGGGCGTTTGCCCAGGTTCGCCTGGTGCGCCAGTTGCGGCCCTATTTGGACAGGGAGTCACTGCTCACAGTCACTCATGCCCTCATCACCTCGAGGTTCGATTACTGCAACGCTCTCTACATGGGGCTACCTTTGAAAAGTGTTCGGAAACTTCAGATCGTGCAGAATGCGGCCGCGAGAGCCATCATGGGGCTTCCTAGATTTGCCCACGTTTCTGCAACACTCCGCGGCCTGCACTGGCTGCCGATCGGTTTCCGGTCACAATTCAAAGTGTTGGTCATGACCTTTAAAACCCTACATGGCATTGGGTCAGAATACATCCTGAATCGCCTTCTACCGCACGAATCCCAGCGGCCGATAAGGCCCCACAGAGTTGGCCTTCTCCGGGTCCCGTCGGCCAAACAATGTTGTTTGGTGGGCGCCAGGGGAAGAGCCTTCTCTGTGGCGGCCCCGGCCCTCTGGAACCAACTCCCCCCAGAGATTAGAACGGCACCCACCCTCCTTGTCTTTCGCAACTTACTTAAGACCCACCTTTGTCGCCAGGCATGGGGGAGTTAAGTTATCCTTTCCCCCTAGGCTATTACAAGTTATGCATGGTATGTTTGTGTGTATGTTTGGTTTTTTATAATAAGGGTTTTTTAGTTGTTTTTATTAATTGGATTGTTCATGTTGTTTTACCACGGTTGTTAGCCGCCCCGAGTCTGCGGAGAGGGGCGGCATACAAATCCAATAAATAAATAAATAAATAAATAATAAATAAACTCCTCACCACAGGGAAAGCAGGTGAAAACAGGTAAAGAAAGTCAGTTTTTGTGTTCTCAAGAAAGAAGGGATACAAACTACACCGATTGGTTATTCAACAGCCCGAGTTGGACAGCTGACACATCGCAATTTGCTTGCCATTCTCGGTGAACCAGGACCAGCAGTGGGTCAGATAGGTTCTTAGAACTGGTAGTGCTGGCGGCGAGAACCTCAGCCGACCTAACCAGGAAGCTTCTGCACATGTGCAGAAGCGTCGTGCGAACCGTTTACAAAATCATTTACAATCCACCACTGATCAGGACTCGGGATAGTGCCACAGGTGGTTCCATGGATCTCGGGAGGATGGGAAGTGTAATCTGTAGTCGTTCATTGCTGTATTAGCTTCTCCTGTTACGGTGAGTCCCAGACACGAATTCTCTTCTTCGGTTTGGGTTAACTCCTCGGGGAGAGGTTGGATCGCAATGGGCGGTCTGATTCCCACTGACCCCACTCCTGTGGAACCCAAAGGGGTCACCGCTTTTTGTTTCTGAGCCCTCCGTCCAGAGTTAGCTGTCGCCGTTCGTTTGATTGCTGTTAGCTTTTATTTATTTATTTATTTTATTTATTCTATTTTTATGCCGCCCTTCTCCTTAGACTCAGGGCGGCTTACAACATGTTAGCAATAGCACTGTTTAACAGAGCCAGCCTCTTGCCCCCACAATCCGGGTCCTCATTTTACCCCCCTTGGAAGGATGGAAGGCTGAATGGTAGTCTGCCTGGCAACTCTGCAAGATCTCATTATAAGAAGCCCTTTGACTGGAGGTATTTTAAGTGAAGTTGCCCCAGCATCTACATCAGCACATTTACAGTACAGTAGTACCTCTAGATACGAGCTGCTCCACATGCGAGTATTTCAAGATACGAGCCAGGAGGGGAGAGACATTTCTGTTCAAGTTCCGAGCTCAAATTCGGGATACGAGCCGAGCGTCCACTAGGTGGCGCAAGAATCCTTGCTTTTGGTTATCTCGGAGGGGAAAAACAAAGTCTAAAGCAATTTGTTCCAGATATGAGTTTGCTCGAGATACAAGCTCCCTTCTGGAACGAATTATGCTCGTATCTAGGGGTACTACTGTACTACTGATTGTTAACAGAGTTGATACACCCCAAACTATATTAAGCACTGATTCTCTGGGTTTTTCTCTTGTTTCCTTCCAGAAACTAACGTGCAACTTTCAAGTCTTGTCCCGTCCTTGGCTGAAGGAAATACAGTTGTTAGGCTCCTTCTGTTCCTAATCAGGATGACAGAGGTGGACCTCACCTGCCAAGACCAACGCAGCCAAACACACCTGAGTGTGACCAGCAGCCAAATCACCTCTTGGATGCAGCTTGGTTTCTTCTGAACAAGATCCCATGTATGGCCGTTCGCAAATCATGAATGAAATGGTTCGCCGAAGTCCGAATTAATCTTTTCTGAGTTTCTGAAATTCTTCCGTGACATACATGGGAGCCTTCTGTCGCTCCTCAATTTCATCCTCCTCTCTATCCTCTCCCAGAAGACAAATCAATCTTTTGTTAATTCAGTTAGTCTTAATAAAGCTATCATCATGACATTCTGGTGTGTGTGTGTGTTCCGTTCTTCTCCAAATCCCATCCGTATTTTCACACACGCAGCACAATGCCACAACGGTTTGTTCAAGAAAATCTCTCACTGAAAAGGTTTTGCTTTGTCCAGCTGGGGGAAATAGGGGCCTGCCATGGACACCGGCAATTAAAAGATGCAGGGGAATATTTATTTATTTTATTTGTAAAATTTATATGCCGCCCAACTCCAATTGGACTCTATATTTTTCAGTATGGTAAATACACGATGGAAGTTTTTATCAGGATGGTAAATATAAGTGGCTCCAAGACCTCAGCGGGAGGTGAGATCAGATGCTAAATTTACCATGTCAAAGGGAGATCTAATGAGTAAATTTGTCAAATGTTCGTTGAGATTCACAGGCTGCCTGTTGCTGACCACTGCCTTCCTATCCAATGCTCAGAAATCCATCCCTTCATTGTGTGTTTAAGGATCTTTCCAATAAAACATCTGGCTGTCTGACCGGCCTGTTATTTCCTGGGCTTTCTTCCTCATCATTTTCTGAGGACAGACTTTTGCTCTCCTGCAATACTTGGGGCTACAATTCATGGACGCTCCCTTCGCTTTGCGTTCTTCTCTTTTGTTCCCTCCCAGAAACTAATGTGCAACTTTGTGATCTGGTCCCGTCCTTGGCTGAAGGATAAACTGTTGGTAGACTCCATCTGCTCAGAATCAGGATGACAGAGGGGGGGGCGTCACCTGCCAAGACCAACGCGGGCAAATGCTCCTGAGTGTTTCCGGCACCCAAATCCCCTCTTGGATGCAGCTTGGTTTCTTCCGGACAAGATCCCGTGTATGGCCGTTCGCAAATCATGAATGAAATGGTTCGGCGAAGTCCGAATGAATCTTTTCTGAGTTTCTGAAATTGTTCCGTGACATACATGGGTGCCTTTTCTCGCTGCTTAGTCCCACGGAGAGGGGAGGCATACAAGTCCAATCAATCAATCAATCAATCAATCAATCAATCAATCAATTTTATCCTCTTCTCTATCCTCTCCCAGAAGGCAAATCAATCTTTTGTTAATTCAGTTAGTCTTAATAAAGCTATTATTGACGTTTTAGGGTGCGTGTGTTCCGTTCTTCACCAAATCCCATCCGTATTTTCACACCCACAGCACAATGTCACAACGGTTTGTTCAAGAAAATCTCTCACTGAAAAGGTTTTGCTTTGTCCAGCTGGGGTAAATAGGGGTCTGCCATGGGCACTGGCAATTAAAAGATGCAGGGGAATATTTATTTATTTTATTTGTAAAATGTATATGACGCCCAACTCCAATTGGACTCTATATTTACCTGTACCTGCCTTCTCTGTGGCGGCCCCGACCCTCTGGAACCAACTCCCCCCGGAGATTAGAATTCCCCCCACCCTCCTCGCCTTTCGTAAGCTCCTAAAAACCCATCTCTGCTGTCAGGCATGGGGGAACTGAGATATTCTTTCCCCCTAGGCCTTTACAATTTATGCATGGTATGTTTGTTTGTATGTATGTTTGGTTTTACAAATAAGGGTTTTTTAAAGATATTTTTAGGATTGGATTTACATGCTGTTTTTGTTGCTGTTGTTAGCCGCCCCGAGTCTGCGGAGAGGGCTGGCATACAAATCCAATAAATAATAATAATAATAATAATAATAATAATAATAATAATAATAATAATAATAATAATAACGTTACTGAGCTTGGTTGTCACTGCTGTTTTGCATGTCTATGCGACGTTTCGGTGAAATCACATTCACCATCTTCAGGCTGGAGTTCCAATCTTTGTGCTGTTGTAAATGGAATATATTCCATTAATGGAATATATTCCATTTACAACAGCACAAAGATTGGAACTCCAGCCTGAAGATGGTGAATGTGATTTCACCGAAACGTCGCATAGACATGCAAAACATTACACAGGGCAAAACCCGAACTCAGAACAATCTACATACATATACCCGTGAAAATTTACGAAAACAAATATATATATATATATATAGTATTGTGCCAAATGACAGCGTAACTCCAGGGAATCAGAAGAGATCGCTTAGTCGGATTAGGATGGCACGAGATTGGCAGCTCCTAAATAATATATAATAAATTTATATATTTATTTATTTATTTATTTATTTATTTATTTATTTATTTTTATTTGCTTGCTTGCTTGCTTGCTTGCTTGTTAGATTTGTATGGTGCCCCTCTCCGTAGACTCGGGGCGGCTAACAACAATAATAAAAACAGCATATAACAAATTTAAAATAACTAAAAACCCTTATTAAAAACCAAACAAGCACACACACAAACATACCATGCACAAATTGTATAGGCCTAGGGGAAAGGATGTCTCAATTCCCCCATGCCTGACGACAGAGGTGGGTTTTAAGGAGCTTACGAAAGGCGAGGAGAGTGGGGGAAATTCTGATCTCCGGGGGGAGCTGGTTCCAAAGGGCCGGGGCCGCCACAGAGAAGGCTTTTCCCCTGGGTCCCGCCAATCGACAGTGTTTTGTCGACTGGACCTGGAAAAGGCCAACTCTGTGGGACCTAACTGGTCGCTGGGATTCGTGCGGCAGAAGGCTGTCCCAGAGATATTCTGGTCCGATGCCATGAAGGGCTTTATAGGTCATAACCCAGGTATGCCCATGTTTCACCATCACTCCGCAGTCTGCATTGGCTGCCGATCAGTTTCCGGTCACAATTCAAAGTGTTGGTTATGACCTTTAAAGCCCTTCATGGCATCGGACCAGAATATCTCCGAGACCGCCTTCTGCCGCACGAATCCCAGCGACCGATTAGGTCCCACAGAGTGGGCCTCCTCCGGGTCCCGTCAACTAAACAACGTCGGTTGACGGGCCCCAGAGGAAGAGCCTTCTCTGTGGAGGCACCGGCTCTCTGGAACCAACTCCCCCCGGAGATCAGAACTGCCCCTACTCTTCCTGCCTTCCGTAAACTCCTCAAAACCCACCTTTGCCGTCAGGCATGGGGGAATTAAATATCTCCCCCTGGGCACGTTTAATTTATACATGGTATGCTTGTGTGTGTGTCTGTTAGGATATGGGGTTTTTTAAATCTTTAAATATTTTAATTAATTGGATTATTTATGATTTGTTTTCACTTGTTGTGAGCCGCCCCGAGTCTTCGGAGAGGGGCGGCATACAAATCCAAATAATAATAAATAAATAAATAAATAAATAAATAACCAACACTTTGAATTGTGACCGGAAACTGATCGGCAACCAATGCAGACTGCGGAGTGTTGGTGTAACATGGGCATATTTGGGAAAGCACGATTGCTCTCGCAGCTGCGTTCTGCATGATCTGAAGTTTCCGAACACTTTTCAAAACAATGCCCTTACTGGTCACCAGATACAGGTGAAAAAGAGTTGGAAGGGACCTTGTAGCAGCAGTGGGTTGCTCTTGGTTCGGCACGGTTCTACAAACTGGTAGCGACAGCGGGAGGCTCCGTCCAGCCGCCCAGGCCGGTTTGGCATCGCATGTGCACGAGCGAAAAGGGATTGACAGGATTTAGAACCCACTACGGTGGTTCCTCCACTTAAGAACTTAATTCGTTCCGTGACCAGGTGCTTAAGTAGAAAAGTTTGTAAGAAGAAGCAATTTTTCCCATAGGTATCAATGTACAGTGATCCCTCGTTTTTCGCGGGGGATGTGTTCCAAGACCACCTGTGAAAAATGAATCTCCGTGAAGTAGAGGAAAGATATTTTTTGATGTATTTAACGAGTATTTGGACTTTTAAAACCCACCCTCTGGAACCAGCTCCCCCCTGAGATTAGGATTGCCCCCACCCTCCTTGCCTTTCGCAAACTCCTTAAAACCCACCTCTGCCGTCAGGCATGGGGGAACTGAAACATCTCCCCCTTGCCCATGTTGTTTTGGTGTTAGATTGATTGTGTGCTTGTTTTTTAATATTCTGGGGTTGTTTTTTATGAATTTTTTAGCTTAAATTGTAATTGGATTGGTGGGTATTGGATTTTTTATTGTTTTTACCTTGTTGTGAGCCGCCCCGAGTTTGCGGAGAGGGGCGGCATATAAATCAATAAATCTAATCTAATCTAATCCATGTTTCGCTGGCATCGGTGAGAACAGCTTGCGCCAACCTTTAGCTAGCAGCATCAACCGGCCTACAAAATATTTCCTGCAGGCTGGCTTCCCGAAGTCCCCTCCATAAAAGGCTGGTGTGTGCAGTTGCAGATAAGGAGTGGCAGAGCCGTGCCAGGTGAGAACAGGAGGCTCCCTTGCCCTGCTCACCTGAGAGGAAGGCTGTCCTTGGTCTTCAAGCTAGGCGTGGCGAGCGAGTCCCGGTGCCCGATCAATCGTCCTTTTCTCTTCTCCCAGCAAGTCGGCAGCTTTGGCTCCAGCAAGGATTTGGATCATGAAAGGAAAGCTAAAAGCTGGGGTTTCTTTGTGGTTGTCGTCATTTTAAACGAAAGGGTGAAAGCAAAGGAAGGGAAGGCTGGAGAGCCGGAAGCAGCATCCCTGTTTGCGAGTGAGGCAGGAGAGCAGCAGCCGAGGGGAAGGTCTCCCTCTGGAAGATCTGGGCAGGTCTTTCCTTGGGGAAACCTTTCTACTTCATCCCGGCCTCCGTTGTGCGATGCTCAGAGAGGCTGTGGGAAAAGGACCTTTCTCGGAATCGGTTCCTGCTCCAAAATGGGTGCGAACAGGGGTCCCGGGTGGAACGTCAGCGACACAAACGGGACCTCGATGGGGCGATCTGACCTGCTCAGCGATGACGTCGCGTCGGATGTCTCGTTCGGCATAAGGATATTCATCGCCACGGTCTACCTGCTGGTGTGCGCGGCGGGGCTCTTGGGAAACAGCCTGGTGATGTACCTCATTTGGATCCAGAAGGACAAGTCCACAGCTGCCACAAACGTCATGGTCTTTGGCCTCGCCGCCGCCGACTTCCAGTTCTCCCTGATGCTGCCTTTCTGGGCCACGGAGGTGGCCTTGGATTTCCAGTGGCCCTTCGGCCAAGCCATGTGCAAAGCCGTCCCTTCCCTGACGCTTCTCAGCATCTACGCCAACGTCTTCTTGCTGACGGCCATGGCAGTCACCCGCTACTGGTCGGTCGTCTCCGCTGTGAAGGGGTTAAGGATGACGCCACGTGCAGCCAAGGGCATCACCGCCACACTTTGGGCCGTGGCAGTGGGAGCCACTGTACCGACAACCGTCTATGCCGGAATGAGAAGCGTTGCCGGGGTGGAACTCTGCGTCTTCCGATTCCCCAGTCCGTATTACTTGGGGATGTACCAACTCCAGAGAGTGGTGTTTGCCTTCGTGATCCCCTTGGTGGTCATCTTGATTTCTTACCTCCTCCTCCTCCGGTTTCTTAAATGTCACCACATTCCTAGCTGCAGACTAAGCCGGCATAACCGGGTTGCCACCACTATCCGCTTGGTGGTCGGCTGCTTCTTCCTCTGCTGGTTCCCTAACCACGTGGTCACTTTCTGGGGCATCCTGGTGAAATTCGGGGCTCTGCCCATGGACGACACCTTCATCGATCTCCAAACTTACTTCTTCCCACTGACCACCTGCTTGGCTCATGCCAGCAGCTGCCTCAACCCCATCCTCTACTGCCTGATCCGCCGCGAGTTCCAAGAAGCAATGAAGGACACCTTCCGTAGGCTCTCCTCCATCGCCTCCTACCAGTTGTTCTCCTCCCACAAGGTCTGGGAGGATGGGGCGCTGGAGATCCTGCCTCTCAGCCCATCCGATCTCCCCCACAATCCTCAAAGTGGAGCAAAGGACACCGCCATCTCTACTGTCTTGGAAGCCGAGAAAGCGGACTCTGCTGCAGCTGGTGGACTCGGTGTAGCATCTTCTGGACCGTGAAGAAAGATGCTTGGGACCTGAGCCAAATCCTGGGATCATAATTCCAATTTGGGGCTTTATCAAATCGAAGGTCTGTGCAATCGAGGAGAGGCCTTCAGAACTGGAACTCGGCTCCAGCTTTTTAAGGCTGCACGAATGTTCCTTGAACAATTACGCAGGTGCATTGCTTTCTCCTCCAGTGTGTCTCCTCTTCTCCTAGACCATCTAGAATTAAGAGGAACAGAACTGGAACCTTGATATCTCTCGTTTGCAAACTGCGATCATTAATGAACAGGTTCTCCTAGCCTTCCACCCCAGACCAGTTTGTGTCCCAGAAGTGAGACAGCCAGGATTAGGTTGAAAGCTGGACAAGAGAGGACTAAGAATAGAGCCTTTTGCACGCACGCACGCACGCACACAATCTCCGACAGGTGTGGACTGCTGGGAATTCATGGGGGTCCGGAGAACCTCTAGCTAAGATTCTGTGCTGTTCGGAGAACCCCCAAATCCCACTCCTGACTGGCCTTGTCCATCCCACCCCTCCCAAGACTCCCGACACGGCTCGTTTTGAATGCAAGTAAGTGTAGGGTGCATGTGGAGGCTGAGAGAGGGTGAAAAACGGGCCTACTGGAAGTTTGGGACGCCCTCCAGAGCCTGGGGAGGCCGTTTTCGCCCTCCTGGAGGCTCGAAGAAAGCCTCTGGATCCCAGGAAGGGAAAAAACGTGCCCCCCCTGGTCCTGACCGACTAGGCCACACCTACCATGGCCACACCCACCCAGCAACCGGGCAGAGAACCCCTTGCTAAAAATTTTGAAGCCCACTCCTGATCTCCGAGTTCTTTAAAGGCCGATCCAGACCAGTTCTACATTGTCTTGCTGGTCTTTCCACCCTCTCCTTGGTTCTTGCTGTCCTGGTATGTGGGGACATCTCTCAACTGTAGCCAAGTGGAAACATAGAAACATAGAAGACTGATGGCAGAAAAAGACCTCATGGTCCATCTAGTCTGCCCTTATACTATTTCCTGTATTTTATCTTAGGATGGATCTATGTTTATCCCAGGCATGTTTAAATTCAGTGACTGTGGATTTACCAACCACGTCTGCTGGAAGTTTGTTCCAAGCATCTACTACTCTTTCAGTAAAATAATATTTTCTCATGTTGCTTTTGATCTTTCCCCCAACTAACCTCAGATTGTGTCCCCTTGTTCTTGTGTTCACTTTCCTATTAAAAACACTTCCCTCCTGGACCTTATTTAACCCTTTAACATATTTAAATGTTTCGATCACCTTCCCCCTTTTCCTTCTGTCCTCCAGACTATATAGATTGAGTTAATTAAGTATTTCCGGATATGTTTTATGCTTAAGATCTTCCACCATTCTTGTAACCCGTCTTTGGACCCGAAAACACATGTGATGCATAGGTTTCCCCTAGAGCAGTGTTTCCCAACCTTGGCCACTTGAAGATATCTGGACTTGAACTCCCAGAATTCCCCAGCCAGATATCTTCAAGTGGCCAAGGTTGGGAAACGCTGCCCTAGAGGATGCTGGGGCGGAAAACTCATCTATGTTGTTGAGCATTTTTTGTTTTTGACCAAAAAGGTCAGGGAGGACTTTGGCAAAGTGCGACACACACAGCAGGGGTGTGTGTGTTAAGGAGGATACTGAGGGTATTTACACAACACTATGCCCATAGCTGAAGAGGCAGGCAAATTTTTGGACACAAATGCCCCGGGGGAGACAAAAGTTAGAAAGTTCAGGTGTGTCGATCGGACTTCTGCGTATGTTAGCCAAGCTAAATAAAACCTCCCCTTTCTGGGGCAGTCTACCTGAGAATCATCTCCTGGCTGTAATCAGGACTTGGTGCACTTTCTCAAATGCTTTTTTTGGGGCTCCGCTGACAAAAAATTATAAGCCTTGTTTGCTACCAAAGCGCCTTTGGAAAGGGGCTAATTCCGGGTTCTTGCAGAGGAATTAAAAACAGAAGTCGTTTTTTTTCCGCCTCTGCCTTACACGAACTGTGCAGATCCACCCAGGCCAAAGTTCACAAGCTGGACAAAATCACAAGCCCGCAAAAAAACGCAGCTGTAATCGGGTTTTGAGCAAACACAATAAACCCAGTGTTCGGATACCTTTGTAGAGTTGATTCAAATGTGGCGAGAGTCAAAACAGAGGTGCAAATTTCTGGGTTGGGTGGGGCGTGGGGTGTGTCCCCATCATCCACCACTCCAGGGTGGTGGGACCGAGGAGGTGGTATTATTATCATCATTTATTAGATTTGTATGCCGCCCCTCTCCGAAGACTCGGGGTGGCTCACAACAGTGATAAAACAATATACAATAACAAATCTAATATTAAAAGTCCAAATAACAGTTTAACATTAAAAGCCTAAAAACCCCATTATTTAAAAAGCATGCACACGAACATACCATACATAAAACTACCTAGGCAAGGGGAGGTGTCTCAATTCCCCCAAGCCTGACAGCAGAGATGGGTTTTAAGAAGTTTACGAAAGGCAAGGAGGGTGGGGGATATCCTAATCTCTGGGGGGAGCTGGTTCCAGAGGGTCGGGGCCACCACAGAGAAGGCTCTTCCCCTGGGTCCCGCTAGCCGACACTGTTTTATTTATTTATTGTTAGAGTTGGAAGGGACCATGCGGGTCATCAGGTCCAACCCCCTGCCTAAGCAGGAACCCTATAGCATCCCAGCCAAATGGCAGTCCAATTTCCTCTTAAAAATGTCCAGAGTATTGGAGTTCACAACATCCGCTGGTAGGTTGTTCCACTGGTTGATCGTTTTGACCGTCAGGAAGTTCTTCCTCATTTCCAGGTTGAATCTCTCCTTGGTCAGCTTCCAGCCGTTGTTCCTCGTCCGGCCCTCCGGTGCCCTGGAGAACAAAGTGATCCCCTCCTCTCTGTGGCAACCCCTCGTATACCTGTAGACTGCTATCATGTCCGCTCTGGCCCTCCTTTTCTCTAGGCTATCCATGCCCAGTTCCCGCAGTCTCTCTTCGTAAGTCTTGGTTTCTAGACCCCTGATCATTTTGGTTGCTCTTTTCTGCACCTTCAATGTCTTTTTTGAAGTGTGGTGACCAGAACTGAACACAGCACTCCAGGTTTAGTCGACGGGACCAGGAGAAGGCCAACTCTGTGGGACCTAACCGCCCGCTGGGATTCATTATCTTTCAGGAGTCAGCACAAGGCGAGTGTCCAGTCCACAGAACTTCTCAAAGCATCTCCAGCTTAGTCTCCTCTGTGGATCACCTCTGGGGTCTCCTTCCTTTCTTTCACCTGGTTCCGACCAACCTCACAGGACTGTCTGGAGGAGTGAGTGAAAATATGGGGCTTTGGACCCCTGAAGGGGGGTGGGAATCTAAGGAAAAGGAATTAAGTGTCAAGTCCAATAATTCATTATAGAAATAGCTGTAAACCAGGCAGTTCAGGAAGCTGAGAAGGAACCAGTCAGCCTGTTGGACTTTGGTCTGTTGTATCAAATGCTGGAATCTGACAATCACTGACCGACTGGGAGTTCGGCAAACACTGGACTAGTAGCCCTTTCCCACGCCCGTAGCCCTTTCCCACGCAAGTTCCTTGGGTGAAATCCGCCTTTTGTTCTGAGCAAATCCAAAGCACATCAACATTTCCTAGCTCCGAAATATCTCTTGCTTTTGTTTCCGATATATTTGTATCAAAGGAGGCCATTCGATTGACTTATTCGTTTATCTAGTAGAGCCCGGCCTTCCTTAGCAACATGTTTTTTAAAGACGTTTTTATTAGTACCGAGGCTGTATTTGCACAACCTGTTAAATTTTATTAACTTCAGACTTGGCTGCTTTGAGCGTTGGGCAAATTGGAACTCGCTGGTTCTTTAATATAAAGCCCTTCATGGCACCGGAGCAGATAACCTCAGGGACCGCCTTCTGCCGCACGAATCCCAGCGGCCAGTTAGGTCCCACAGAGTGGGTCTTCTCCGGGTCCCGTCAACTAAACAATGCCACTTGGCGGGACCCAGGAGAAGAGCCTTCTCTGTGGCGGCCCCGGCCCTCTGGAACCAACTCCCTCCAGAGATTAGAATTGCCCCCACCCTCCTTGCCTTTCGTAAGCTACTTAAAACCCACCTCTGCCGCCAGGCATGGGGGAATTAAGACTTTTTTCTCCCCCTAGGCCGTTACAACTGTATACATGGTATGTTTGTATGTACGTTTGGTTTTATATATTAAGGGGTTTTAATTTGCTTTTAGTATTGGATTTTATTGTATGTTGTTCATGATTGTTGTTAGCCGCCCCGAGTTTTCGGAGAGGGGCGGCATATAAATCCAATAAAACTTGAAACTTAATAAAGTATATTGTGCAAACAAGGAATGGGATGAATTCACTAGCTGAGTTTAAATAATGTCTCCCAAAACTGGGGCCAAAGTCGGGAATGAATTAACGAATTATTTGTCCTATCAAATAAGGTTAGGATTGAGTCTTCAGGGGGCTGTGAGGTGAGCTGGGCTGGTGGGACTAGAACTCACCATCTTCAGAAATTCATTCTTTTCAGGCCAACCGATTTACTCGTAGGGTTGAAAACCAGAAGTTAAAATATGTTGATTCTGTATTTGCACACGAAATGAAAAGCACACAAGACAATCAGGAAGACGGACGAGCGGATAAAAGAGAAATGTCCAGTGTTTGTCAGAAGACGGGAAAGGGGAAATTAAACTCGGCATCGACTATAATTAAATCGGGAGAGGCGATCCAGCCGGAATGGAGGCAGCTCTTGGGGACCAACGGTGCTTGGACGGTCAGACAGGGTGGGGGTGTCAAGCAGGTGCAGAAGTTGGGGATAAATCAACGGCTTGCCACTCTACCCTGTTTCCCCGAAAATAAGACTGCATCTTATATTAATTTTTGCTCCCAAAGATGTGCTACGTCTTATTTTCAGGGGATGTCTTATTTTTCTTCAACGAAGAAAAAATGCAGCTTAGAGAGAACAGTGTCGCCGATGCGTGTTTTATACTGTATGTATCTTTCTGATCCGTTCCAAGAATCGACATGTCAATTCTTGATCTGAAAGACGCAGCAGATCCCCTACTGTATTTAAAACTGCGCTATACGGTAGGGTGCGATCCTGCTGCAGCAAAAATCGCATCCAAACACACAGCCACATGTTGGATGCATGTTGGATGTGTTTTAAATCTGATTGATGCAGCGTTTTGGGATGCAATTTGTGGACAGCCGTGTTATATATGTTCCGTTCGGGAATACTGTGAAACAAAACATCTCCTACATCTTACTTTTGGGGGATGCCTTATACAGTGGTAGCTCGGTTCTCGAATGTCTTGGTTGTCGTACATTTCGGATACCGAACAAAATTTTCAGCAAAAATTTCCTTATGTATCCGAACAAAAATTCGGATACCGAACAGCCACAGAAAATTTTGTTAATTATCCAAAATGTTACCGCCGGGGGGCGGCTGCAATCCCGGCAGCTTCAGGGGGCTCCTTTCCTCAATGCTTTGTCTTGTTACCTGTAGGCAGCTGCACCAACTTTCTCCTCCTTCCCAGCGGTGGCAACGGCGGCGGCTTCCCTTCGAGGAGCAACAGCGCCGGGAACGTCACGTGATGAAGGGAAGCCGCTGGAGCCATCTCAGCAGTTGCCGCCGCTCCAGCAGCTTCCCTTCATTACGTGACGTTCCCAGTGCTGTTGCTCCTCGAAGGGAAGCCGCCTCCATTGCCGCCGCCGGGAAGGAGAAAGTTGGTGCAGCTGCCTACAGGTAACAAGACGAAGCACTGAGGAAAGGAGCCCCCCAAAGCTGCTGGGATTGCAGCCGCCCCCAGCCTTCCTGCAGCTTGGAGCGCTTAGACTATAGAGCTCCTCGGATTTTTTATCCCATAGGAAATAAAGAAAATAGATTTAATTGGTTCCCAGCGAGTCAACAGGGGCTGGGAACCAATTAAATCCATTTCCATTATTTCTGGTTGCCGATCAGTTTCCGGTCACAATTCAAAGTGTTGGTTATGACCTATAAAGCCCTTCATGGCACTGGACCAGAATATCTCCGGGACCGCCTTCTGCCGCACGAATCCCAGCGACCAGTTAGGTCCCACAGAGTGGGCCTTCTCCGGGTCCCGTCAACTAAACAATGTCGGTTGGCGGGGCCCAGGGGAAGAGCCTTCTCTGTGGCAGCCCCGACCCAGATATCAGAGTTGCCCCCACCCTCCTAGCCTTTCGTAAGCTCCTTAAAACCCACCTCTGTTGTCAGGCATGGGGGAATTGACATGTTCCTTCTCCCTAGGCTTATAAAATTTATGTATGGTACGCTAGTGTGTATGATTGGTTTTAACTTGTGGGGTTTTTTAAATTAATTTAAATATTGGATTTGTTTTACATTGTATTGCTATTGCTGTGAGCCGCCCCGAGTCTGCGGAGAGGGGCGGCATACAAATCTGATTAAACTTAAACTTAAACTTAAACTTCCTATCGGATAAATTAATTCAGTACTTGACCAAATCGGTTCTCGACCACACTTCTGGAACGAATTGTGGTCGAGAACTGAGGTACCACTGTATTAGGCAATTCTGCAAAACCTCTCCTATGTCTTACTTTCGGGGGTGACTTATTTTCGGGGAAACAGGGCATCTGTAGAAGGCCTGGTGTTTATGGGAACTTGGGAGGGGTGATTTACAGAGACAAAGCATTCTTTCAAAAAGTTCAAGGCCATCCTATGTCCACCACTGGAGTGGAAAAAGGACTTGCCACACTGGCAAAACCTAAATGGGCAACATGACAGGTTTGTGTGTGGGGGGCAAGGCGTGGGAAGCTCAGATTTGGGTTTATTTATTTATTTATTTATTTATTAATCAAATTTGTATGCCGCTCCTCCCCGCAGACTCGGTGCGACTAACAACAGTAACAAAACAATATAAACGAATCTAATATTTAAGTTAATTTAAAAAGAAACCCCAATTTAAGAAACCAATCGTACATACAGACATACCATGCATAATTTTTTTTTTAATATAAGCCTAGGGGGAAGGGAATATCTCAATTCCCCCATGCCTGACAACAGAGGTGGGTTTTAAGGAGCTTACGAAAGGCAAGGAGGGTGGGGCAACTCTGATATCTGGGGGGAGTTGGTTCCAGAGGGCCGGGGCTGCCACAGAGAAGGCTCTTCCCTTGGGTCCTGCCAAACGGCATTGTTTAGTCGACGGGATCCGGAGAAGGCCAACTCTGTGGGACCTAACTGGTCGCTGGGATTCGTGCGGCAGAAGGCGGTCCCGGAGGGGTTCCCTTGTGGAGGTGCCAGGATGGCTCCAGAATTAAATTGGATTTAAGTTTGGATGTTACCTGGAACCTTGACAGGGGGGTCTCTTTAGACAGACTATGCCTTGGTTCTCTCTTTCTCTGGATTCCATGGGAAAAGCCCCTTGTAGCCCAGGAGATTTAGAAACCTGGCTCTTAACCTGGGCCGCTTGGCTAAGGGTCTTGGGAAAGGCCAGGCTGGGGTCAGTGCAGAGGTGGGCTGCTAAGGTGGAACGGTGACATGGGCTCTGAGTGCTTGCCGAGTCCAGCACAATTCTGCTACTGCACCTTGGCAGGTAGCGAAATTCCGCTTCTCTCCTTGATGAGTTTCCATCCATTGTGCAATAGGGTTGATATTCCTGGAGGGGTCTGTAATATGGTAAATGATTTAGCTTTACTAGATAAATGGTCAAAGCAATGGAAACTGCAGTTTAATGTTTCCAAATGTAAAATAATGCACTTGGGGAAAAGGAATCCTCAATCTGAGTATTGCATTGGCATTTCTGTGTTAGCAAAAACTTCAGAAGAGAAAGATTTAGGGGTAGTGATTTCTGACAGTCTCAAAATGGGTGAGCAGTGTGGCCGGGCGGTAGGAAAAGCAAGTAGGATGCTGCATAGCTAGAGGTATAATGAGCAGGAAGAGGGAGATTGTGATCCCATTATATAGAGCGCTGGTGAGACCACATTTGGAATACTGTGTTCATTTCTGGAGACCTCACCTACAAAAAGATATTGACAAAATTGAACGGGTCCAAAGACGGGTTACAAGAATGGTGGACGGTCTTAAGCATAAAACGTATCAGGAAAGACTTCATGAACTCAATCTGTATAGTCTGGAGGACAGAAGGAAAAGGGGGGACATGATCAAAACATTTAAATATGTTAAAGGGTTAAATAAGGTTCAGGAGGGAAGTGTTTTTAATAGGAAAGTGAACACAAGAACAAGGGGACACAATCTGAGGTTAGTTGGGGGAAAGATCAAAGGCAACATGAGAAAATATTATTTTACTGAAAGAGTAGTAGATCCTTGGAACAAACTTCCAGCAGACGTGGTGGGTAAATCCACAGGAACTGAATTTAAACATGCCTGGGATAAATATATATCCATTGTAAGATAAAATACAGGAAATAGTATAAGGGCAGACTAGATGGACCATGAGGTCTTTTTCTGCCGTCAGTCTTCTATGTTTCTATTGATTCTTGTCGTGCCCTCAAGTACTCTGGAACATAAATTTCCAGGACCGAGCGCAGGCAGCTGGTCTTGTTTGTGGGTTTTAGGCTGCACAATCCAAACATCTGCTTAGCCTTTGCCTAGCACTGCCATTTTGGGCACCGCCCTCATGCTCTTCAGAGGGCACTCGTTGGCTTCAGCAATGCTGCGTGCGCCCAACCCAGCGGCATTGTGGGCAGCCACACGTGGACACCTACGCCGTGGCTGGAGGAAGGGCCTACCTTGCTGGGGTTCTGTCCTGGCCACCCAATTCTCCCCGCGCCTGCGAGAGGCCCGAGTGAAAAGGCCGAGAGCTTTCTGCACTGCAAAGGGCCTAGAATAGATGCTCGGGGAAGGTTCAAATCCCAAAGGGCCAGTTTCCTCCTGGGCACAGATACCCAGGGGCAGCTTCCAAGCCTGGATCTGTGAGATGAGGAAACCCAGGTCCTTCTCAGACAAGGTGCTCTCCTCTCTCCAACGGGCCCTCCGAGTCCTGCTTGCCAGTTCTCTACCTTCTCTCGACTACATTTCCTTCTAAACAGCGATGACATTACCTAGTTTGGATCACAAAATAACAAACTCAGAGCAGCAAGGGCTCCAGAGTTGTCCTCCTCCTCTCCACAGTCCCTTTGCCTGATGATGTTATCTATTATTATTTATTATTTATTATTTATTGGATTTGTATGCCGCCCCTCTCCGCAGACTCGGGGCGGCTAACAACAATGATAAAAAACAACATGTAACAATCCAATTGAATAAAACAACTAAAAACCTTTATTATAAAAACCAAACATACACACAAACATACCATGCATAACTTGTAATGGCCTAGGGGAAGGAATATCCTAACTCCCCCATGCCTGTTGACAAAGGTGGGTCTTGAGTAATTTGCGAAAGACAAGGAGGGTGGGGGCTGTTCTAATCTCTGGGGGGAGTTGATTCCAGAGGGCCAGGGCCGCCACAGAGAAGGCTCTTCCCTTGGGGCCCGCCAAACGACATTGTTTGGTCGACGGGACTCGGAGAAGGCCAACTCTGTGGGACCTTATCGGCCGCTGGGATTCATGCGGTAGAAGGCGGTTCCGGATGTATTCTGGCCCAATGCCATGTAGGGCTTTAAAGGTCATTACCAACACTTTGAATTGTGACCGGAAACCGATCGGCAGCCTGTGCAGGCCGCGGAGTGTTGCAGAAACGTGGGCGAATCTAGGAAGCCCCACGATGGCTCTCGCGGCCGCATTCTGCACGATCTGAAGTTTCCGAACACTTTTCAAAGGTAGCCCCATCTAGTTGGGTAATGAAACATCTGAAAGAAAAGAACCAAGTTCAGACCCTAGTCTCCTCCTCCTCCTCCTCAGAGACCCCCAAGGACCCCACAGTTGTCCTCCTCCTCTTCACACACCCCTTGCCTTCTAACACTGATGAAGCATTTAAATATGTCAAAGGGTTAAATAAGGTTCAGGAGGGAAGTGTTTTTAATAGGAAAGGGAACCCAAGAACAAGGGGACACAATCTGAGGTGAGTTGGGGGAAAGATCAGAAGCGACGCGAGAAAATGTTATTTGACTGAAAGAGTAGTAGATGCTTGGAACAAACTTCCAGCAGACGTGGTTGGTCAATCCACAGGAACTGAACTTAAACATGCCTGGGATAAACATTTTTCAATCCTAAAATAAAATACAGGAAATAGTATAAGAGCAGACTAGATGGACCAGGAGGTCTTTTTTCTGCCGTCAATCTTCTATGTTTCTATGATATTATCTAGCTGGGTAATGAAACATCTGCAAGGAAACCACCAAGCTCAGAGAGCACCAAGGACTCCACAGTCATCTCCTCCGCCTCCTCTTCCTCCTCCTAACACTGATGATGTTACCTACTTAGTTAATAAAATCCCTGCAAGAAAACCACCAAGCTCAGACAGCACCAAGGACCCCTTAGTTCGCCTCCTCCTCCCATTCCTCCTAACCCTGATAATGTTACCTAGCTTGGGTTATGAAAGTCTGCAAGAAAACAACCAGCCCCACTATAGTCTTCCTCCTCCTCCCTGCAAACCCCCTCCGTTCTAGCACTGATGATGTCCTCTAGTTGGGAAATGAAACATCTGCAAGAAATGTTCTTATTTTATTCTTATATCTTCACTCCTATCCTTCCTTCCTCCATTTCTCCTTCCTTCCTTCATTTCTCCTTCCTTCTTTCCTTCCTCCATTTCTCCTTCCTTCCTCCCTCCCTCCATTTCTCCTTCCTTCCTTCCTTCCTCCCTTCATTTCTCCTTCCTTCCTTCCTCCCTCCTTCCTTCCTTCATTTCTCCTTCCTTCCTTCCTCCCTCCCTCCTTCTTTCCTTCCTCCCTCCCTTCCTCCCTCCTTCCTCCCTTCCTCCTTCCTTCTTTCTTTCTTTCCTTCCTTCCTTCTTTCCTTCCTCCCTCCTTCCTTCCTCCCTCCATTTCTCCTTCCTTCCTCCCTCCATTTCTCCTCCCTTCCTTCCTCCCTCCCTCCCTCCCTCCTTTCTTTGATATATATTCTACATGGTTAATCTCATTAACCTTCATTATGTATTGGACAAAATAAATAAAATAAAACAACCAACCTCAGAAAGCACCAAAGAGCCCCCAGCCCACCTTGGCCTTCATAGGAGGGGGTCAACCCAGCCCTTTGCATCCCCTCCCCTCGGCAAAGTGGACACGCATTCTCAGTTTTGATATCTTTAATTAAACTTTTCTGGTCCCCTTTTTTTCTTTTACAAGTTAAATCGACAGGAAAACAATAAACCCTTTTTATCTTCATATACATTTATAAAATAAAAAAAATCATCCACTCTCCTTTTGTTATTTAAAAAAAGTCCTTCATGGCACATTATTTAGTTTTTCTCTCTCTCTTTCTTTTTAAACCTTTTCTATTAAGAGGTGTTACTGGTCAGAATTGCAGGAGGGTTTTTGTTTAATCAGTAAAAGAAAATCTCTTTTTTTTAAGGGTTGAAAAGGAATTTTTTTTAAAAAAGGTTAAAGCGAGAGAAATCTGGATTGGAGGGTGGTTCTGTAGTTAAAGGTGAGGATTGTTGAGGGGCTTCTGGCCATCCGAAGAATGACCTGTGAGGGGCCTGGACAATTTCTATCCCCAAACGGAGTCTTTTTTTTTTAATACAGAAATTGGGATCTGCACAATTTGCACAATTCCTTCTTGCATTTTATTTTTCATTTCTCCCGAAAGGAGGAATTGGTTCTCAGGAAGAACCGTCTCAAGGAGTGATCAAAACCAAAACCAACTTTAGGAAAGTTGATTTTTAGAAAGCTGGCTTTTTAGAAAAGGGGTTCTCTCTATCTCTCTCCTTCCCCCCCCCCCATCCCTCGTTTGTTTTGACCAGGCACACTTGGGCTATACACCCTCAGTGGCTGTGCAAGTTGTGATGATGGCAATGGGAAGGGGGATTTTTTTTTTTTAAAAAAAAAGGTTTCCAATCAAGCTAGAACTCAGGCGAATTTCAAACTCAATTTCTATCCCTGATGGTTTTTTCCCCCTGATATGTATTTTTAATGAAAAAACCCACTTAAGCTTTGGTTTTAAAAAATGTGTCTAACCCCCTCCCCCTGAAAATTCTCCTGTTCTCTCCCCACTCCCCCAATAAAACGAACAATCTCTGAATTTTCATAGTACAATCTAAATTCCCAAATAGAGATATCGGTCTGCAATCCCAACAATACATATAGGGGGGTGGAGGAAGGCGTCAGGCTTGTGGGCAGAAAATATTTCCTTCCTTTCACAATTTAGCTTCAAAAAATATTTTCACATTGGTTTTTTTTTTTTAATTTTAAATCAATGTCATATATTATGACTTCGTTTCCACGCAGGTATTAAGCGTTCGTCGGTGGGACATCTACATTTCTGGAGACCCCAAATCTCCCTGGGATCTATTTTTACAAAAAAGCCAATTTAGTAAGATTAGCGATTCGAAATACAGGCCGTTGCCTTAAAACTAACCAGGTTTATGTCGTGGGTAATAAGTCAGAATTGGATGTTTGCAAACCGATTCCTCTTTTGTGTCAGAGCAAAAAATCATTCTCCTTTTGTGGGAAACCCTGGATTTCAAAAAAGTTTTCTCAACTAGACAAGGCTGAAAAAGCAGCAGAGCAGTTTGTGAAGCTGAAAAATAAATCCAGAGCCCCAAGTTGACTGACTCACACCTAATGTAAGGATTTAAGGACCTTTGGAGGGTCTCCTTGATCGACTTCTCTTCTCCTGGCTTTTTCAAGGTCGAGGGAGGGGCTGACCAGCAATCTCACTACTTTTCTGCCCTGAATGCTCCTAGAGACCCCTGAAAGTGTTAAACAAAAGCAGAAACAACTTACAAAAAAATAATTTAAAGTGTCTTCCCCCAGGATGGGTCAGCTTCCACCCGTTTCCAAAATAAATAAATGTTAAACTTGCAGGAAGTACAGTAGGAGTGGGTTAGGGCCCCTAATCGGCCCCGACACACAAGGTCCGGTGGCCTTTATGGTCCCCAGAGCCCAGCAACACGAGCCAGAGAAAGGAAGGTTCCTACCACCCCTTTTGTTGTTGACCAAGGTCAACAGCCGCCCATCAGCGATGGTCCTTGGGAATGTGCAACTCAATGGCACTCTTGGGACATGTGTTTCTTCGACGACTCCCTCTCCCTCCCCCAGTCCAGCCCAAAGTTCACATGGGGTGGTCTTCCAAGTCCCTGAAACACCCTGGTGTGTGGCTTTGCTCGAAGAAAAGGGAGGGACGGGACCGGCAGGGGAGCAGATGGTCCACGGTGACACCATCTAACTGCCCAGGAGGTCTCTGTCACCAGTGTTGGGTTCTTGGATGCTCTCCACCTCCTCTGGAATATCCTGCATCCTCAGGAAGTCTGAAAAAGGAAACATTGGGGGGGAAATCTGTATGTGATTGAGAGGATGACACAGCAACACATTAATCTTAAATAAACCAGAATTGTTCTTGTTGGGGACTTTATCCAAAACTTAACAGTTAAAAAAAAAGTATACAGTGGTACCTCTACTTAAGAACTTAATTCATTCCATGACCAAACTTTTAAGTAGAAAAGTTTGTAAGTAGAAGAAACTTAAGAACTTAATTCATTCCATGACCAAACTTTTAAGTAGAAAAGTTTGTAAGTAGAAGCAATTTTTTCCATAGGAATAAATGTAAAAGCTGGACTCAGATTGTGGGGGCAATATGCTGGCTCTGTTGAAAAGTGCTATTGCTAACATGTTGTAAACCGCCTTGTGTCTAAGGAGAAGGGCGGCATAAAAATTGAATGAATAAATGAATGAATGAATAAATAAATAAATAAAGTGTGCAAACCCATTAGGAAAGAAATAAAAGCTCGGAATTTGGGTGGGAGGAGGAGGAGGAAGAAGAGGAGGACAGTCGCTACCGAAGGAAGAAGGTGAGGTGAGGGGAATTTCTAAAAAATCCAAAACTTTTAAGGCTTAAAAAAAAGAGGGACTCTGAGGCGGCGAGGAGGTGTACGCGCCTCCCATACACCCAGCGCAAGGCTGCCTCCCATACACTGCGCCAGAGAGAGAAACCCAGTGGGAATGGCAGGAAACTGCCCGGGCCTTCGTGCTGCTCTCAAATTTCCTGGGAAATTTTTCCGGGCTCAGGTTCTTAAGTAGAAAATGGTTCTTAAGAAGAGGCAAAAAAAATCTTGAACACCCAGTTCTTATCTAGAAAAGTTCTTAAGTAGAGGCGTTCTTAGGTAGAGGTACCACTGTATTTGATTATTGATGTAATAACTGCAGCTAGAATGGTATTTGCACAAAATTGGAAAAATGAAGAGATCCCTATGGATGAGAACGTGATTGGGAGAATATTAGAATGTATTTAACACTAGCAATTAAAGAAAAGGAAGAATCTGACTATTATATGGGAGGTATTTACCAATGATTAGGGAATAAATATGAAAATTAGAAATAAAAGCAGAGGAGTGAACTATGGAAAATGTATTACAAAGTAAAAATAAGTTACGAAGAGAATTCTTATAATAGTAGGTATGTTACATATGAGTATTAATTTAAGAATAGATATAAACAGTGAAGATGATTGTAAACTTTTGTTGCTGCACAAAATATTTTTGTACCCAGATGACACACTGTTTAATGAAAGATGAAATGTTTGTATTATAAGAAAATAAAAAATAGGACCAGGTGGCCCCTGTTTGTCCACCGAAGGTTCTCGGCTTGTGTCCTCAGAGCACGATACAGGTAGTCCTCGAGTTATGACCACAACTGAGCTCAGCATTTATGTTGCTACGTGAGACATTGGTTAAATGAGCCTTAAGCCTGTTTCACGACTTGTTGTTAAAGGTATCGGGGCATTTGTTAAATTACTAACCCAATTGTTCTGTGAATTTGGCTTCCCCCAGACTATTGCTTGTTAGAAGGTCGTTAAAAGGAGATCACGTGACCCCAGGACACTGCAACTATCATAAAGGTGAATCAATTGCCAAAGCTCCTGAATTCGGATCACGTGATGGCTGCTAGGTGTGGGAAAAAAGGCCCCAAGTCACTTTTTTCAGCGCTGTTGTAACTTTGAACGGTCATTAAGTGAGCTGTTGGAAGTGGAGGACTACCTGTATCTGGCTGTGCCTGGTCGAGAAAGATGGCGGTTGTCCAGGCCTAGGGTAGGCACTCCAACTCACCTCTGGGGCTGTTTGGGGGCGAGCGGGAGTTGGCCAGGCCCTCCTCCTCCATCAGCACCTGCAGATGTTCCTCCGCCTCTTCCTGCAGTGGAGCAGAGATGCCAGAGAAGGCCACCTCATCCCGCTGGCCGCTGGGGAAGGTCCGGTGCAGAGAATGGCAGCCGGGCGAGAGGGGCTCTCCGACTCGGCTCTGCTATTGAGAAGAAAAAGGGGGCAAGAAGAGCCCGAGTTAAGCCCCTGCACCCAAGGAAGTGAGTTGGTTGACAAAATGCATTTGCACACCTCTGCATCTGATAAGGCAGCGTTTCCCAACCTTGGCAACTTGAAGATATCTGGACTTCAACTCCCAGAATTCCTCAGCCAGCGAACGCTGGGTGAGATCCTCCAAGGGCATGGGGTGAGGTATCATCAATACGCTGATGATACCCAATTATACATCTCCACCCCATGTCCAGCCAACGAAGCGTGGAAGTGATGTGCCGGTGCCTGGAGGATGTTGGGGCCTGGATGGGTGTCAACAAACTCAAGCTCAACCCAGATAAGACGAAGTGGCTGTGGGTCTTACCTCCCAAGGACAATTCCATCTGTCCGTCCATTACCCTAGGGGGAGAATCACTGGCCCCCTCAGAGAAGGTTCGCAACTTGGGCGTCCTCCTCGACCCACAGCTCACATTAGAGAAACATCTTTCAGCTGTGGCGAGGGGGGCGTTTGCCCAGGTTCGCCTTGTGCACCAGTTGCGACCCTACTTGGACCGGGAGTCACTGCTCAGTCACTCATGCCCTCATCACCTCGAAACTCGACTACTATAACGCTCTCTACATGGGGCTACCTTTGAAAAATGTTCAGAAACTTCAGATCGTGCAGAATGCAGCCGCGAGAGCAATCATGGGCTTCCCCAAATATGCCCATGTTACACAAACACTCCACAGTCTGCATTGGTTGCCGATCAGTTTCCGATCACAATTCAAAGTGTTGGTTATGACCTATAAAGCCCTTCATGGCACCGGACCAGATTCTCTCAGGGACCTCCTTCTGCTGCACGAATCCCAGAGACCAGTTAGGTCCCACAGAGTGGATCTTCTCCGGGTCCCGTCAACTAAAGAATGTCGCTTGGCGGGACCCAGGGGAAGAGCCATCTCTGTGGTGGCCCCGGCCCTCTGGAACCAACTCCCCTCAAAGATTAGAATTGCCCCCACCCTCCTTGCCTTTCGTAAGCTTCTTAAAACCCACCTCTGCCATCAGGCATGGGGGAATTGAGACCCTCTTCCCCCTAGGCCTTTACAATTCTATGCATGGTATGTATGTATGTATGTATGTATGTTTGGTTTTTTTAAATATATTAATGGGCTTTTAATTATTTCTAACATCAGACTACTATTGTACACTGCTTTATTGTTGCTGTTAGTCTCCGGAGAGGGGCGGCATACAAATCCAATAAATAAATAAATAAATAAATAAACAAACAAACAAATAAACAAATAAACAAACAAACAAACAAACAAACAAACAAACAAATAAATAAAGTTGCCAAGGTTGGAAAACACTGTGATAATGGCCATTGGGTTGAAGCTTCCCTCAACCAGAATAGAGTTGGAAGGGACCATGGAGGTCTTCTAATCCAAACCCCTCCTCAAGTAAGAGACTCTATATACCCATGTGTTGTGGTTGGCTCTGGCCCAGCTCCTGCCCCAGGGAATGGAGAGATGGATGCAGGGGAAACTTCAACATGTCACAGGCCTGTGTTATTGCCGACAGAATCAGTTCAGAGTTTAGTTTCCTCGGACGAAGAAGAAGGTGGGAGTGACTTGGAAGAGTGGGGCTTGGCACACAGCCCAGGCAGTCAATCTCCCTTATCTTCCTTTGATTCATATGACGATGTTTTGGACCCACGCAAGCGCAGAATTATGCGTAGAAGAGACCAAGTAAGAACATATTACAGGAAATAAGGGAGGCCACCTGTGTTTGTGTGGGGCTCCAGTAATTAGGGCTGCTGCTATAAATAGCAGCATGTGGGTTTGGCCATTGTGGAAGAATATCTGATCGGAGATCGTCAGGAATCTTGTGTTGCTGGACTTTGTTGCTTTTTCACGCCTTTGAAACCAAAGCAGAGTAGCGTGTGTGTGTGTCTCCCTTCGTTGGAAGAAGAAGGGGTGTGAAGTTTCTCCACAGCTGCTGGCTAAGTACTTAATGACTGATTAAGGGAAATTGTACAGACTACGGGGTTGTTTTGGGAAGAGTGCTCTTTGCAATACAAAAAGAGTGCTTAGTTTAGTTTGACTTTTGTGATAAAGAACATTGTTTTGAATTTTCAAACGTGTGTCTGAAATTTGTATCCTTGAATTTTCGGGAGGCTCCTATCAGAGAGCCCGGCAGAACACCGTGACGGCAAACCTATGGCACATGTGCCATTAAGTGGTACGCAGAGCTATATCGGTGGACACGCAAGCTCAGGTCTGGTGCTGGAAGCTTTCGAGAAGAGATTGGACTGCCATCTGTCAGAAATGGTGTAGGGCAGGGATGGCGAAGATTTTTTCCCTCGGGTGCAGAAAGAGCATGCTTGTGTGCTATCGCGCATGCGGGAGTGCTCACACCCATAATCCAATGCCTGGGGAGTGGGGAAACAGCTTCCCCCGCCACTTGGAGGCCCCCTGGTAGCTGGAAATGGCCTATTTCCCAACTTCTGGGGGGGCCAGTAGGCTCATTTTTCACCCTCCCCAGGCTCCAAAGCCTTCGCTGGAGGGTAAAAACACCCTCCCCCACCCCCCTGGAGGCTCTCTGGAAGCCAAATACGCCCTTCCAGAGCCTCTGTGCAAGCCAAAAATCAGCTGTCCGGCACACACATGGACGCTGGAGCTGAGCTCACATGCCAGCAGATATGGCTCTGCGTGTCCCCTGTGGAACCTGTGCCATAGGTTCACCATCACTGGTGTAGGGTCTCCTGCTTGGGCGAACAGCTTGGACTAGATGATCTACAAGATCCTTCCCAATTCTCTTAATCTATTAAAGTCCTTTTTTAAAAGAACTTCACATTTCTAGTTGCCTTGACAGTCCAAGTGGGGTCTCTTTTTTTGAAGGCAGATTTAAGAAGAATCTGACAGAAAGAATGCAAGCACAATAAAGTATTATTATTATTATTATTATTATTATCATTATCATCATCATTATTATTATTAATTAGATTTGTATGCCGCCTCTCTCCGGAGACTCGGAGCAGCTTACAACAACAATACATAAGAATGGTTAAAAAAAACAGTTTAAAACCCTTATTATAAAAAACATTCATGCATTCCATACATAAAATGAAACGGCCCAGGAGAATCAATTTCCCCATGCCTGATGGCAGAGGTGGGTTTTTAGGAGTTTGCAAAAGACAGGAGGATGGGGGCAGTTCTGATCTCCGGAAGGGAGTTAGTTCCAGAGGGTCGGTGCCGCCACAGAGGAGGCTCTTCCCCTGGGCCCCGCCAGACGACATTATTTCATCGACGGGACCCGGAGAAGGCCAACTCTATGGGACCTAATTGGTCGCTGGGATTCGTGCGGCAGAAGGCGGTCCCGGAGATATTCTGGTCCGATGCCATGAAGGGCTTTATAGGTCATAACCAACACTTTGAATTGTGACCGGAAACTGATCGGCAACCAATGCAGACTGCGGAGTGTTGGTGTGACATGGCATATTTAGGGAAGCCCATGATAGCTCTCGCAGCTGCATTCTGCACGATCTGAAGTTTCCAAACACTCTTCAAATGTAGCCCCATGTAGAGAGCGTTACAGTCGTCGAGCCTCGAGGTGATGAGGGCATGAGTGACTGTGAGCAGTGAGTCCCGATCCAGATAGGGCTGCAACTGGTGCACCAGGCGAACCTGGGCAAATGCCCCCCTCGCCACAGCTGAAATATGATGTTTCAATGTCAGCTGTAGATTGAGGAGGACGCCCAAGTTGCAAACCCTCTGAGGTAGTCAGTAATTCCCCCCCAGGATGATGGATGGACAGATGGAATTGTCCTTGGGAGGCAAAACCCACAGCCATTCCGTGTTATCCGGGTTGAGTTTGAGTCTGTTGACACCCATCCAAACCCTAACAGCCTCCAGGCACCGGCACATCACTTCCACTGCTTCGTTGACTGGCTTTTAAGGCAGAACCCGCACTGGGGGATCCAGTTAGGATGCAGTTGGCAGGAAATCCCAGCTCCCTGGCTGGCAAAACTCAGGGGGAGCTGAAAAAGACCAAATGTGGTCAGGGCCTTCTCCCCACACCAGCCCCTTGGACGGGAGGAAGATTTCCCCACCCCAGCTTTTGGCACCGATCCCAATGCACTCACCGGAGGAGGGCTGAAACTTTGGTACAAAGCATCCCCGGCAGGCAAACTGCGCCTCCGAGGCTCGGCTCCCTTCCGAATCCATACGGCTTCCATGGTCAGCCGGGGCGCGGCCATCTGCCTCCGGGCTTCGTCCGCCTCTCGCTCCAGCCGCTGTCTCTCTCCCTCGCTCTCCCGCAGCCGGGCGTCCAGCACAGCCACCTCCTGGGCCTTCTCCTGGCTCAGCTGCCGGCAGCGGCTCAGCTCCTGCTGCAAGAGGGTGTGCTGCTTCTGCAAGAGGGAGAGCTCCGTGGTTTGCTGGTCGGCCAAGGGGGCCTCTTTGCAGGAGTTGCTGCGGCTCAGCCGTTCCCGCCGTTCCCCGGCCTCGGGCGACTGGAAGGCCAGCAGGGAGTCCTGATGCGCTACGACGCCCTGAGGGAGAAAGAGGAAAAGGGCAGCAGGCGGTTCCTCTACGCTCCCCAACACCCACATAGAAACATAGAAACATAGAAGTCTGACGGCAGAAAAAGACCTCATGGTCCATCTAGTCTGCCCTTATACTATTTCCTGTGTTTTATCTTAGGATGGATATTATGTTTATCCCAGGCATGTTTAAATTCAGTTCCTGTGGATTTACCAACCACATCTGCTGGAAGTTTGTTCCAAGGATCTACTACTCTTTCAGTGAAATAATATTTTCTCACGTTGCTTTTGATCTTTCCCCCAACTAACTTCAGATTGTGTCCCCTTGTTCTTGTGTTCACTTTCCTATTAAAAACACTTCCCTCCTGGACCTTATTTAACCCTTTAACATATTTAAATGTTTCGATCATGTCCCCCCTTTTCCTTCTGTCCTCCAGACTATACAGATTGAGTTCATTAAGTTTTTCCTGATACGTTTTATGCTTAAGACCTTCCACCATTCTTGTAGCCCGTCTTTGGACCCGTTCAATTTTGTCAATATCTTTTTGTAGGTGAGGTCTCCAGAACTGAACACAGTATTCCAAATGTGGTCTCACCAGCGCTCTCTACAGCGGGTTCACAATCTCCCTCTTCCTGCTTGTTATACCTCTAGCTATGCAGCCAAGCATACTACTTGCTTTTTCTACTGCCCGACCACACTGCTCACCCATTTTGAGGCTGTCAGAAATCACTACTCCTAAATCCTTCTCTTCTGAAGTTTTTCCCCACTGCCAATGCAATACTCAGATTGAGGATTCCTTTTCCCCAAGTGCATTATTTTACATTTGGAAACATTAAACTGCAGTTTCCATTGCTTTGACCATTTATCTAGTAAAGCTAAATCATTTACCATATTACAGACCCCTCCAGGAATATCAACCCTATTGCACACTTTAGAGTCATCGGCAAATAGGCAAACCTTCCCTACCAAACCTTCCCCTATGTCACTCACAAACATATTAAAAAGAATAGGACCCAGAACAGACCCTTGTGGCACACCGCTTGTAACCTGTCTCTGCTCAGCTGTAAAGCCCACCAGCTGTGCTTTACTGTCATGGGACCAGGGAATTCTTAATACCACTCTACTACGCCCTGGTCCGACCACACCTGGAGTGCTGTATTCAGTTCAGGTCACCACACTTTAAAAGAGACATTGAAACTCTGGAGAAGGTGCAAAAAAGAGCAACCAAGATGATTAAGGGATTGGAAACCAAGAGAGACTGCGGGAACTGGGCATGGATAGCCTAGGGAAAAGGAGGGCCAGAGCGGACATGATAGCAGTCTACAAGCATACGAGGGGATGTCACAGAGAGGAGGGGATCACTTTATTCTTCAGGGCACCAGAGGGCCAGATATGGAACAACGGCTGGAAGCTGACCAAGGAGAGATTCAACGGAGATAAGGAGGAACTTCCTGATGGTCAGAGCGATCAACCAATGGAACAACCTACCAATGGACGTTGTGAACTCCAACACTCTGGATATTTTTAAGAGAAGATTGAACTGCCACTTGGCTGGTGTGCTATAGGGTTCTTGCTTGGGCAGGGGGTTGAACTTGATGGCCTTCATGGTCCCTTTCAACTCTAACAATAAATAAATAAATGGCTGCCCTTCTGCTTCTAGCAGGAAATGTAATGAGGCCCAGGCCAGAAAGTGAGTTGCACTAATTGAGGACCAGGTCAGCCAAAAAGAACGCGGAGATGGAGAAGGTTGCGAACTGAGGGTCCGTTTCCTAAACAATATCAACAGCACTTAGACTTCTATCCCGCTTCGCCGTGCTTTACGGCCTTCTCTAAGCCATTTACAGAGTTAGTTTATTGCCTCCTGCACAGGTCAGGACAGGGGTCCCTAACCTGTCGACCGTGGGCCATTTGTGTGGTGTGTGCTCCCTGTCAGCCTTTGGAATGTTCGGACTCGGAGGATGAAAGTGAAAGTATGCAGACGGATGTATCTTCGGACAGCTCGAGCTGCCAAGATACTAGATGGATAGATCCAACATTCAGAAGAGTGCAGAGAAGAATGGAAGAACTTGGTGGGAGGAAGTTAGTTAGTTAGTTAATTAATTAATTAATTGTGAGCCGCCCCGAGTCTGCGGAGAGGGGCGGCATACAAATCTAAATAATAAAATAATAATAAATTAATTAATTAATTACATCACGTCCGGAATTGAACGGAAGCAGAAGCTGCTTTCGTCAAATGTGTAATCCAGCCAACATGGCGTTTTGCCGTCGTTCTCCGATAAGGGAGTTTTCTATTGTGTGATTTATTGCCTTTTTAATCAGCAGAAACCGGCTTAAAGATTAAAGAATGCTTTCTAGCAGTCAGTGAATTAATTAGGAAGGTAAATGACCTAGGTTTCCATCCTAAAGAACCGAAAGTATTTTGCTGTGTAATGGAACTCTATTTTACTAGAATTTAAGTAGAAGAAATAAAAGAAGTGTTATGGTTTGAAAATTAATCATTTGAGAAGCAAGTAATATTAACATTCAGCTGACTCCAGAACACTTTGGCTGTGAAGGGTTTGAAAAATGGGCTGTGGAAACGGACATCAAGTTCCTGCACAGCCTCACTTGCGTGAGCAGCAGGTAGTGCCCCTCTGCACATGTTCCATTTGTGCAAGCGACACGCACGTGTGCATGCCACTCGTGAGAATGGAGTTTCATGTGCATGCTTGCCGGCCGCTTTCACAAGACATCCCCTCCCCAAGTCTGCAAAGCCGGAGAAGTTGGGGAACCCTGGTTGAGGAAATAGGCACTTGGGAACCCAGCTCTGCATAGCCTTAGCTGACCTTGGCTGGCTGGGGCTTCTCACAAGGCTCAGCTGGGCTTCCATAACCCCCTCCCCTTTCTTACAGATTAATCTTCTCCCCCATCCCCGTTGCTAATGTCAGTCTGTTCAGCTCATGAAGTTTGGATTTGAGAGAGGCAGTCACGACTGCTGCTGTGCTTGGTATGAGCACCAGTTCAGAACTGTTGATCCTGGGTATGCCCAGGGCACAGCTTATAACAACAACAACAGCAACAGAGTTGGAAGGGACCTTGGAGGTCTTCTAGTCCAACCCCCTGCTTAGGCAGGAGACCTTACACCACTTCAGACAAATGGTTATTCAACATCTTCCTAAAAACCTCCAGTGTTGGAGCATTCACAACTTCTGGAGGCAAGTCATTCCACTGGTTAATTGTTCTAACTATCAGGAAATTTCTCCTTAGTTCTAAGTTACTTCGGTCCTTGTTTAGTTTCCACCCATTGTTTCTTGTTCTACCCTCAGGTGCTTTGGAGAATAGCCTGACTCCCTCTTCTTTGGGGCAACTCCTGAGATATTGGAAGACTGCTATCCTGTCTCCCCTGGTCCTTCTTTTCATTAAACTAGCCAGGCCCAGTTCCTGCAACCGTTCTTCATATATTTTAGCCTCCAGTCCCCTAATCATCTTTGTTGCTCTTCTCTGCACTTTCTCTAGAATCGCCACATCCTTTTTGCATCGTGGTGACCAAAACTGAATGCAGTATTCCAAGGGTGGCTTTACAAGGCCTTATAAAGTGGTATTAACCCTTCACGTGGCCTTGATTCTATCCCTCTGTTAATGCAGCCTAGAATTGTGTTGGCTTTTTTGGCAGCTGCTACAAATGGCTGGCTCATATTTAAATGGTTGTCCACTAAGGCTTCAAGGTCCCTCTCACAATTACTACTATTGAGCAATGTACAGCATATATTGTACCTGTGCATTTTATTTTTCTTGCCTACATGTAGAACTTTACTTTTTTCACCATGGAATTTCATTTTGTTTAAGTCTGTCAAGATCCTTCTGTATTTTGCACCTATCTTCTGGAGTGTTGGCTATTCCCAGTGAAGGGCTACCAAACCTTTTACTACCACACTGTGGTCGTGGCTTATGCAGGACACCCTGCATTTTCTTTCAACATTTTTCAGTGCAAACTGAGAGCTCTGGGGTGGTCCTCCATTTTCACTACCCATTGCATTCCCTCCCCATCCGGGCAGCAGCCCACCCTTGGCTATTCCTGACAGTTTGGTGTCATCTGCAAATTTGACAAGTTCCCTCTCTATCCCCTCGTCCAAGTCATCGCTGAAGATGTGGAAGAGCACTGGGCCTAAAACAGAGCCTTGGGGTACTCCACTGCATACATCCCTCCTGTAGATGTAGTTCCGTTGAGCACTACATGTTGAGTGCGCTTGGCTAGCCAGTTTTGAATCCATCTGGTGATGTTGCTATCCATCCCACATTTTTTTACTTTATTTAGTAGTAGGTTACGGTCTACTTTGTCAAAAGCCTTACTGAAGTCCAAATAAACCACATCAACAGCATCCCCCTGGTCCACTAATTTTGTCACTTTGTCAAAGAATAGAAACATAGAAGTCTGATGGCAGAAAAAGACCTCATGGTCCATCTAGTTTGCCCTTATACTATTTCCTGTATTTTATCTTAGGATGGATCTATGTTTATCCCAGGCATGTTTAAATTCAGTTCCTGTGGATTTACCCACCACGTCTGCTGGAAGTTTGTTCCAAGGATCTACTACTCTTTCAGTAAAATAATATTTTCTCATGTTGCTTTTGATCTTTCCCCCAACTAACTTCAGATTGTGCCCCCTTGTTCTTGTGTTCACTTTCCTATTAAAAACACTTCCCTCCTGGACCTTATTTAACCCTTTAACATATTTAAATGTTTCGATCATGTCCCCCCTTTTCCTTCTGTCCTCCAGACTATACAGATGGAGTTCATGAAGTCTTTCCTGATACGTTTTATGCTTAAGACCTTCCACCATTCTTGAAGCCCGTCTTTGGACCCGTTCAATTTTGTCAATATCTTTTTGTAGGTGAGGTCTCCAGAACTGAACACAGTATTCCAAATGTGGTCTCACCAGCCCTCTATATAGCGGGATCATAATCTCCCTCTTCCTGCTTGTTATACCTCTAGCTAAGCACCCATTTTGAGAAAATCACTACCCCTAAATCCTTCTCTTCTGAAGTTTTTGCTAACACAGAACTGCCAATACAATACTCAGATTGAGGATTCCTTTTCCCCAAGTGCATTATTTTACATTTGGAAACTATGATTCCCTATGATTTTGATAGGGTTAAAAGGAGAACCATCATCTTCACGGCGTTCCATTCATTTAACGTAAATTTAATAACTCTTTAATAGTGGCGGGTCTAACCTGCAAACTGTGGAGTAGAGAATAGAGGCTCTTGAGGCGCTGGAGCATCTCCTGGAGATTGGGAAAAGAGCAGGCTGTGTTCAGTCTGGCCAGACCAAGCTCCCTCCTGCATCCCACCCCCAGAGCAAAAAGTGCCACATCACCCCCCCTCCTTTTCTCAGGCATGCTTCCAACTCACCTCCTGCACTCCTTTGGCCTGGTTGCCGTTTCCATCCTAAGGGAGAAAAGGCATCAATCACATCAGAGGCCACAGTGCCAAAATTGACCAAAAGTTCAGCAAGGGAACTGAATCCTGTAGATAATCTGGCCCTAAGCCATGTAGGGCTTTATAGGTGATAACCGACACCTTGAATTGTGCCCAGAGACTAATAGGAAGCCAGTGCAGCTCGTGGAGCATAGGTGTTATATCTCCGGGACTGTCTTCTGCTGCACGAATCCCAGCAACCAGCTAGGTCCCACAGAGTTGGCCTTCTCTGGGTTCCGTTGAGTAAACAATGTCGTTTGGTGGGGCCTAGGGGAAGAGCCTTCTCTGTGGTGGCCCCGACCCTCTGAAACCAACTCCCCCCAGATATCAGAGTTGCCCCCACCGTCCTTGCCTTTCGTAAGCTCCTCAAAACCCACTTCTGTCGTCAGGCATGGGGGAATTGAGATATTCCCTCCCCCCCTAGGCTTATAAAATTTATGCATGGTATATCTGTATGTATGACTGGTTTTTCTTAAATTGGGATTTTTAAAAATTACTGTTAATATTAGATTTGTTTATATTGTCTTTTTTACTGTTGTTAGCCGCCCCGAGTCTGCGGAGAGGGGCGGCATACAAATCTAATAAATAAATAAATAAATAAATAAATATATGGGTGTACAACCACAATAGTTTGCGCAGCTGCATTCTGGACTATCTGCAGTTTCCGAACACTCTTCAAGGGCAGCCCCATGTAGAGCACATTTATTTATTTTATTATTTATTTATTATATTTGTATGCCGCCCCTCTCCGTAGACTCAGGGCGGCTCACAACAAAATAAAACAGTACATGACAAATCTAATAATTATAATTTAAAATATTTTAAAAACCCCATTACTAAGCAAACATACATACAAACATACCATGCCTGACGACAAAGGTGGGTTTTAAGGAGCTTATGAAAGGCAAGGAGAGTAGGGGCAGTTCTAATCTCTGTGGGGAGCTGGTTCCAGAGAGTCGGGGCCGCCACAGAGAAGGCTCTTCCCCTGGGGTCTGCCAACCGACATTGCTTAGTTGACGGGACCCGGAGAAGGCCCACTCTGTGGGACCTAATCGGTCGCTGGGATTCGTGCGGCAGAATCGGAGATATTCTGGTCTGATGCCATGAAGGGCTTTAAAGGTCATAACCAATTGTGACCGGAAATTGATCGGCAACCAATGCAGACTGCGGAGTGTTGGTGTAACATGGGCATATTTGGGAAAGCCCATGATTGCTCTCACAGCTGCATTCTGCACGATCTGAAGTTTCCGAACACTTTTCAAAGGTAGCCCCATGTAGAGAGCATTACTGTAGTCAAACCTCGAGGTGATGAGGGCACGAGTGACTGTGAGCAGTGAGTCCCGGTCCAGATAGGGCTGCAACTGGTGCACCAGGCGAACCTGGGCAAACGTCCCCCTCGCCACAGCTGAAAGATGGTTCTCTAATGTGAGCTGTGGATCGAGGAGGACGCCCAAGTTGCGGACCCTCTCCGAGGGGGTCAATAATTCCCCCCCCAGGGTGATGGACGGACAGATGGGATTGTCCTTGGGAGGCAGAACCCACAGCCACATTGCAATAATCAAGAGCTCTTGCAGGAAGCTTGAAAAGGCCAAGCAGCCTCCTGCACGTGGTGAGCAAAGCGTGGCCAGGGGAAGGTTCTGCCCATTTTCCAAGTGGTTGAACTCTGGGCAACTGACCCAGTAGTTGCCCAAGGAAGGCAGTTGCCAAGCCCAGCGGCAGCACCGAAACAGGTAATGGGCTCATCCGCTGTCTGGCTCCTTATCAAAACTCACCCGATGGTTTGAATCAGCTTCGACCCTGGAAAACTCAAGAGCGTTGTTCATATTTGCAGTCTCCCCGTCTGCAGGAAGAGAAAGGGGAGAGGGGTTTAGCTCCCAGAAAATGAAGGCAAAACTTCTTAAACAGTGATTTGAACCCTAGAATAAAAAGTGACAAATTCCATTTCACTTCAATTTTCTCCTTTACTTCTTTCCACCATCACACCCATCCTCACTGATAAACCAGGGAAGTCATTTGGCCAAGACTTCCAGCACCATGCCTATCTGAGCCACAGTTAATTGACTTAACCCAAATGCCTGGGTCGGCCCCCTAGCACAAAGACTCCGATCACAGTACAGTGGTACCTCATCTTACGAACGCCTCTTCTAACAAACTTTTCAAGATACGAACCCGGTGTTTAAGATTTTTTTGCCTCTTCTTCCGAACTATTTTCACCTTACGAACCCAAGCAGCTGCTGCTGGGATGAAGGGGTTTCTTTCCCCCCCCTTTTTGAAGAAAGAAAAGGGAGGGGCTGCTTGGAGTAGGAAAGATTTTGCAGAGAACAACGTGCTTGCAAAGGCACTGAAAGGGTGTCTTTTTAAGAAACAAAAGGGAGGGGCAGCTTGGGGGAGGAAAGATTTTGCAGAGAACAACGTGCTTGCAAAGGCACTGAAACGGTGTCTTTTGAAGAAAGAAAAGGGAGGGGCAGCTTGGGGAGGAAAGATTTTGCAGAGAACAACGTGCTTGTAAAGGCACTGAAACGGTGTCTTTTGAAGAAAGAAAAGGGAGGGGCAGCTTGGGGGAGGAAAGATTTTGCAGAGAACAACGTGCTTGCAAAGGCACTGAAAGGGTGTCTTTTTAAGAAAGAAAAGGGAGGGGCAGCTTGGGGAGGAAAGATTTTGCAGAGAACAACGTGCTTGTAAAGGCACTGAAACGGTGTCTTTTGAAGAAAGAAAAGGGAGGGGCTGCTTGGAGTAGGAAAGATTTTGCAGAGAACAAAGTGCTTGCAAAGGCACTGAAACGGTGTCTTTTTAAGAAAGAAAAGGGAAGGGCTGCTTGGAGTAGGAAAGATTTTGCAGAGAACAAAGTGCTTGCAAAGGCACTGAAACGGTGTCTTTTGAAGAAAGAAAAGGGAGGGGCTGCTTGGAGTAGGAAAGATTTTGCAGAGAACAAAGTGCTTGCAAAGGCACTGAAACGGTGTCTTTTGAAGAAAGAAAAGGGAGGGGCGCCCCCCTTGCCTTTCTTCCTTCCCACTCACCCTTTAGCCTAGCCTTGTTTCTTCCACCCGCCCCCTTTAGCTGATCCTCCCTGCCCTCTGTTCGCCTCCCTTCTAAAGTTTGGGATTTTCCTGAAGGATTTGCACGCATTATTTGCTTTTACATTGATTCCTATGGGAAACATTGTTTCATCTTACGAACTTTTCACCTTACGAACCTCCTCCTGGAACCAATTAAGTTCGTATGATGAGGTACCACTGTACTAGATAAAGAGCAGCCTGCAATGAACTTTCGGGGGCCTTCTGTTGGTGGACCGCAGGGTGAGAAGATGCAAAGGAGAATGGAATGGGACAACTCGCCACAGCCAACTTGCGCTTGGCCAGCTCACTGCTGCCAACTCACCATGGGACTCCTCTGACCCAGCTTCCCAAACATGACAAAGGCTCTGAAGGAAACTCAAATTATGAGCGCCGTCAATCTCGGCAAAAAGTTTCTCGCTCAGGCTGACAACTGTCTGACTTGTCGGACAGACTTGGGAGATTAATAGTTGTCGGCCACACCTATTCATCTCCGCCCTCTGCCTTTTATCCCCAGAGCTAAGGTAGAGCTTTGCTAGCAGTGGTGGCTCTTCCGTCCCAAGGACCAGCCCATAGATTTCCACTGCTCTCCTCTCCTCTGCTTTCTGAGCATCAGGCACAGGACCCAGCCGTTCCTCCTCTTCCCCATCAGCCACCTCCAGACCTGAGAGCTGTTGACTCTCCATCTGAGGGTTGATAAACAGCCCAGGCTCTGCCTCTGTCTCTCTCTCAGCCAGCTCCATTCCCTCTTCCCCCTTGGAGCTCTCAAGTTGCCTTGATGCTGATCCTGACCCCCATGCCTCCCCCTCCTCCTCTTCTTCTGATTTGGCTGCTGGAGGGGCCAGTGGCCGACAGGGACAATATGCTGCTGCCTATTTGCCACAGGAAAATTCATTTTATTATTTATTTATTATTTATTTTATTAGATTTGTATGCCGCCCCTCTCCGAAGACTCGGGGCGGCTCACAACAACAATAAAAAACAGTATAAACAATGGAACAAATCTAATAATAAGAATTATATTAAAAAAAACCAACTGTTAAAAAAACCATACAACACATACGTACCAAACATAAAATATAAGAAAGCCTGGGGGAGATGTCTTAGTTCCCCCATGCCTGGCGATATAGGTGGGTCTTGAGTAACTTGCGAAAGACAAGGAGAGTGGGGGCTGTTCTAATCTCCGGGGGGAGTTGATTCTAGAGGGCCGGGGCTGCCACAGAGAAGGCTCTTCCCCTGGGGCCCGCCAAACAACATTGTTTGGTAGACGGGACCTGGAGAAGGCCTACTCTGTGGGACCTTATCGGCCGTTGGGATTCGTGCGGTAGAAGGCGGTTCTGGAGGTATTACAGTATTTAATTATTCAAAATAATTTTTAAAATAATTTAAATTTTTGACAGTCACGTTTCATTTAATTCTCCCCCTCCTGGTATTCTTTCTTTAATGATTCTATTTCAGCTCAAACTGTCCAAGGAGCTGCTGATGCAGTTCTACAGAGGAATCATTGCGTTTGTCATCTGCACCTCTATAACTGTCTGGTTTGGTTCTGCAACCCAACAAGACCGGCACAGACTTCAGAGAAGAATCAGAACTGCAGAAAAAACCATGGCTGCCAACTTGCCTTCCATTGAGGACCTGTATACTGCATGAGTCAAAAAGAGGGCAGTGAAAATATTTACTGACCCCTCGCATCCTAGATATAAACTGTTTCAATTGGTACCCTCAAAACGTGGCTACAGAGCACTGCACACCAAGACAACTAGACACAAGAATAGTTTTTTCCTGAACGCCATCACTCTGCTAAACAAATAATTCCCTCAACACTGTCAAACTTTTTATTAAGTCTGCACTTCTATTTCTACTAGTTTTTTCTCATCATTCCTGTCATCCCTTTCCTCCCACTTAAGACTGTATGACTGTAACTTGTTGTTTGTATCCTAAGATCTTTATTAATATTGATTGTTTCCTCATTGCTTATTTGACCCCTATGACAATCATTAAGTGTTGTACCACACGTTTTTGACAATCTATATTTACTTTTATATACACTGAGAGCATATGCACCAAGACAAATTCCTTGTGTGTCCAATCACACTTGGCCAATAAAGAATTCTATTCTATATTCTATTCTATCACTGTGTGTAAGTTTTGCCCCGCAGCAATTTGTACTGTGGCTAGTTGGCAAATTCTCCTGAGATGAGTTGGCCGTGGCGAGTTGTCCTAGGCCCAGGAGGGAACATAGAAACATAGAAGACTGACGGCAGAAAAAGACCTCATGGTCCATCTAGTCTGCCCTTATACTATTTCCTGTGTTTTATCTTAGGATGGATATATGTTTATCCCAGGCATGTTTAAATTCAGTTACTGTGGATTTACCAACCACGTCTGCTGGAAGTTTGTTCCAAGGATCTACTACTCTTTCAGTGAAATAATATTTCCTCACGTTGCTTTTGATCTTTCCCCCAACTAACTTCAGATTGTGTCCCCTTGTTCTTGTGTTCACTTTCCTATTAAAAACACTTCCCTCCTGAACCTTATTTAACCCTTTAACATATTTAAATGTTTCGATCGTGTCCCCCCTTTTCCTTCTGTCCTCCAGACTATACAGATGAAGTTCATGAAGTCTTTCCTGATACGTTTTATGCTTAAGACCTTCCACCATTCTTGTAGCCCGTCTTTGGACCCGTTCAATTTTGTCAATATCTTTTTGTAGGTGAGGTCTCCAGAACTGAGCTCAGTATTATTCCAAATGTGGTCTCACCAGCGCTCTATATAAGGGGATCACAATCTCCCTCTTCCTGCTTGTTATACCTCTAGCTATGCAGCCAAGCATCCTACTTGCTTTTCCTACCGCCCGACCACACTGCTCACCCATTTTGAGGCTGTCAGAAAATCACTACCCCCTAAATCCTTCTCTTCTGAAGTTTTTGCTAACACAGAACTGCCAATGCAATACTCAGAAACTGCAGGATGAAGAGGAAAAAGGGAGTTCTTACTTGTGGTGTTAGTGGGGTTTGGGCTGGAGCAGCTGCTGGACGTCTGCGTGTGGTTCTGCTCTGGGTCCCAGGCAGGTCCCGCAACGAGATCTTTCAAAACCTCCACTGGGGATGCATTTGTTGGCGAAGAGAAATAGAAAACACACACAGACACACATTTAACAAACAGACATTCTTGTTCTGGGATAACACGTGGTTTGATACCAGTGATGGTGAAACTTTTTGAGCTCAGGTGCCACCCCCAACGCCGCGCATATGCACAACTTTCCCCATGCTTCCCCCTCCCCAAACACACGCCTACCCAGAGGTCTCACTAAAGCCTCCAGACTCCTGAAAGTTGAGGATGGAAACAAATTTCCAGTTGGCCTTTTGGGCCGTTTTTCACCGCCCCAGGCTTCAAGAGGCTTTCCTGAAACCTGGGGAGAGAGAAAACGGTTGAAAAGAAGGCTGGAAACCAGCTGATATGCACTAGAGCTGACACAGGGCAACGCCTTGCCTACCCTCAGATATGGCTCCATGTGCCACCTGAATGTGAGCTATGGTGGTGCAGTGGTTAGAGTGCAGTACTGCAGGCTACTTCATCTGATTGCAAGCTGCCTGCAATTTGGCAGTTCGAATCTCAGCAGGCTCAACTTGCAGTGTTCCCTCTAATTTTTTGGGAGGGTGGGCGGAAAAGTATAGTGTCTGAGCGGCAGTCCCTTCGGGACTGGGCGGCACAGAAATAATAAATAAACAAACAAACAAACAAATAAAAAACCCACCCTGTTTTGCCTGAGAGAATTTCAAAATAAAATACTGTACTGTGTGTCTATAACAGTGAGCTCATAATAGGGCAACTCTATCAATATCAAAATGCCACTTAAATAGTTGAGCTGGTTTCAAACTAGATTTTGGTTTTCTTTCTCTCTTCCTTACTCCCATTCTTTTTCTTTCTCTTTTCCTTCCTCTCTTTTTTCTATCTGTTCTCTCTCTTCCTCTCTTCCTCTCTCTCTCCTTCCCTCTCACTCTTTCCCTCTCGGCTTCTGGGCAGGTTTGGAAAACTCTGAGTTGATGATGATTTTTAAGTGAGCGATTGCTCACTGCTCAGCTTAGAGGGAACTATGGGCTCAAGGTTGACTCAGCCTTCCATCCTTCTGGGGTGCGTAAAAGAAGGTCCCAGATTGTTGGGGGGCAAGGTACTGACTCTGCAAGCTGCTTAGAGAGGACTGTAAAAGCACTGCGAAGCGGCATATACAGTGTTCCTGCGATTTTCGCGGGTTCGAACTTCGCGAAAAGTCTATACCACGGTTTTTCAAAAATATTAATTAAAAAAATACTTTGCGGGTTTTTTCCCTATATCACGGTTTTTCTCGCCCAATGACGTCATATGTCATCGCCAAACTTTCATCTGCCTTTAATAAATATTTTTAAAAATAAACTTTAATAAACAAACATGGTGAGTAATAATCTAAATGGTTGCTAAGGGAATGGAAAATTGCCTTTTAGGGGTTCAAAGTGTGAAGGGAAGGCTTGTGATACTGTTCATAGCCAAAAATAGTGTATTTACTTCCGCATCTCTACTTCGCGGAGATTCAACTTTCGCGGGCGGTCTCGGAAATCGAGGGAACACTGTAAATCTAAGTCCTATTGCTAATGCTACACAACATTCAAAGTTACTTTCTCAATCCCCAAATCTTTAGGGACATGTCAGTGAAATGCAAATCAGATGGAGTGTCCTTCAGATATGGTTCAGAGCCATGCCAATGTCAACTCAAAAAACGTGCCATATTCTTTCCTCCAATCGAAGAAACTAACGTTCGTTCTTGGGGTCGAAGGAACCAAAATTGCAATTGCAACCAGGCTTGGTAGAGTCTCGTCAGCACAGGCCTGTTAGCATCTTCCTGTCCCAAGACTACTCTGCAGGGTTGGCATTGCAATGGACCCCCCGCGCCCCCCAATTCTGTTATCAGAAGATGGGACAAAAAAAGGCAGGAAAGAGACCTAGGGTTTTACGGAGATTCTCAATCATCTAGGTTGTGGTTGTCCCAAAACTGCTTTTTCCAGAAGGCAACTTCTTGGATCAGAAGGTAAACATTTTCAAAGGGGGGAAAACCCCCCCAAGAAAGTCCAGTTGTTGGGTTGTGTTTTTCTTTTTCCTTTTCCTTTTTGAAAAAGCACCTTTGGGACAGACCAAGGCTTTATTTTGGGATTTCCTCGGAGAGTCCTGGAGATTGATGGAAACTTGACACTGGACTTGGGAGAGGGAAAAACTGTTTCCCCAAAATGTATTCACACATTTTAGGAGGTCTTGAAGGAAGAATGAACCCGTGTTCTTTGAATAAGTTTCCAATGTCTCGCTTTCTAATGTGAAATTCAGGCCACCAGCTTTGTTGCCATTCTTAATTGCTTCTTCCCTTTTCTCCAACTTTTTTTGGGTGCTCCTGCGAGGCCTGTTAGCCAGAATTGCTGCTCACACCTGCTCTCTCTTCCTTCAAGCCGTTTTAACTTTTGGAGCCCATCTCTGTTGGAGCAGGGGTGGGTGGGTCAGCAAGCCTATGTGTCAGGGTTCAGACGGTGCCCTAATTAATTCATGAGCCTCGAGCCAAGTTTCAAAAGAAATCCAGTTATTTATTAGGAGCAACATGTCGGCGCATACTCAAGCAGAGTCAGAGTCAATCCCACTTCATTTACAACCCAACTATGACCCTGTTTCCACCTTCCTCCCAGGGTGGGTCATAAATCACATCCTCCAACAAAGCACTTTCACGGGCTGTAGAGACCACACCTCTCCGACTGGCCTGGTAACTTATGCTGAAACCTTGAGGAAGGTATGAGTGGCATTTGCCTCTGGTTCCTGCCATCAGCTTTCCCCCCCCTTCTGCCTAGGGCAACACGAGAGCAGGCCTTACGAGTTGACCCTCTGTAGCCATCTCGATCTAGACCCCCATTTCTTCCAAAATTGTCTCTCCCTTGCAGCGGTCTGGCGTGGGCAGAACGGTACCTTCCCTGATGGCTTCCTGGATCAGCTTCTCGCCATGCAGGGAATCGGAGGACTCGGTGCGGAAGAGAACGCGGGGGTTCCCCCAAGGCGAAGGGCTGTCTTCCCTGCCGCTCTGAAGAGCCACGAGGTCCCCGAAGAGTTCTGTTTTCTCCCTCAGAAGCACCCCGATCTCCTGGTCACACTGCTGGATCTTATCTATGGGAAGGAAGGAAGGACATGAAGGTGGTTGCCGGGTAAAGGAAGGCGCAGGAGGGAAGGGGAGCTGGGAATGACCTTACCCTTCAGCTTCCTGAGAGAGGCTTCGCTCTCGGTCTCAATGAAGGGGAAGTCAGCCCGGTTAGGACAGCTGTAGGGGAGAGGCAAGGAGAAAGGTCAGCAGGTTGAACATTTGAGCCATAAAGGACGAGAATTTTTTAAACAAAAGACCGGGCAGTCACTTGTCTGAAATGGTCTAGACCAGTGATGGCGAACCTATGGCACGGGTGGCATAGGTGGCACACGGGGCCATATCTGCTGGCACACAAACTATTTATTTATTTATTTATTTATTTATTTATTTATTTATTCATTCATTCATTCATTCATTCGATTTTTATGCCGCCCTTCTCCTTAGACTCAGGGCGGCTTACAACCTGTTAGCAATAGCACTTTTTATAACAGAGCCAGCCTATTGCCCCCACAATCCAGGTCCTCATTTTACCCACCTCGGAAGGATGGAAGGCTGAGTCAACCTTGAGCCGGTGATGAGATTTGAACCGCTGACCTACAAGTCAACTTCAGTGGCCTGCAGTACAGCACTCTACCTGCTGCGCCACCCCGGCTCATTGCCTTAGCTCAGCTCCAACGTGGATGTGTGTGTCGGCCAGCTGACTTTTGGCTCACACAGAGGATCTGAGCGGGTGTTTTTCGCCTCCAAAGAGCCTCTGGAGGGGTGGGGGAGGGCGTTTTTACCCTCCCTTGGCAACATGGAAGCCTCTGGAGCACAGGGAGGGCAAAACACGAGCTACTGGGCCCACTAGAAATTGGGAAACAGGCTATTTCCGGCTTCCAGAAGGCCTCCGGGGCTGGGAAAAGCTGTTTCGCCTTCTCTAGGCACTGAGTTATGGGTGTGGGCACTCACGCATGCACAATAGCATGTGCCCACGCTCTTTTGGCACCCAAGGAAAAAAAGGTTTGTTATCACTGGTGTAGGGTATCCTGCATCAGCAGGGGGCTGGACTAGAAGACCTCTAAGGTCCCTTCCAGCTTTGGTACAGATAGTACTAGATAGTCCTCAACTTACAATAGTTCAAACTGGAGCTAGAACTACGGAGAAATTTCCCAACAGTGAGAATAACATCACTGGAAGTTTTTAAAGAAGAGACTGGACAATCCTTTGTCTGAAGTGGTATAGCCTCTCTTGCTTGAGCAGGAGGCTGGACTACAACAGTGTTTCCCAACCTTGGCAACTTGAAGATATCTGGACTTCAAATCCCAGAATTCCCCAGCCAGCATTCGCTGGCTGGTGAATTCTGGGAGTTGAAGTCCAAATATCTTCAAGTTGCCAAGGTTGGGAAACACTGGGCTAGAAGACCTCCAAGGTCCTTTCCAGCTCTATTCTGATTGATTTCTGATTGATTTACTCTGGAGTTCTTGGGAAATCTTCTGTCTCTGGACATTTGCCTTGGACGGGAAATGAACACTCGGACACCAAGCTGGGTAAAATGGGTCACTTTATTAAATATTAACAGAAAGACCTGCAGGGGTCGCTAAATGGGGCGGAGTTTCCTGAACATAAACCTGCTTGGGCAACTAAATGGGCGAAACTCCATGCCAGGTCAGGGTGAGGTGTGCCCCACCTACACCCAGCCCTTAAAGCCACGCCCAGCGTGTGGGAGGGCTCACCCTTCATGACCCGGAACCGGAAATGATGTAGGTGAGCCCCAAGGGCACCCCCTTCACACCTCTCCATCCGTGGAGGAAGCATGAGTTGTGCAACGGGGGTGCCAATCATCTTATAAAAGATGCCCAAAGGAGAACACACAGTTGCTACTGATACCCTTACCGCCCCGTTTCTGCCAAATAGTGACAAAGAATATAAACATCCAATTGTTGAATCAAAACCTATTTACATACGGATGCACCCCGTAACCACAAATCCTTTCCCTCATCCAGGATGGAGTAGGCGAAAAACAATCCGTAGTAAATGCCATAAGACTGCCAAAATTCCTACTCGGCCCCAAACTAGGCAACCTATAAAACATCCTGGATTGAGCGGAGGGTGGGTGGGTGTCCTTTTCCTGGTGGGCTCGGGGGCAAGGGAAACCAGGGGGGCGAGCAAGCCCTGATAAAGGGCGCCCGCCCCACCCCTGGCTTTCCCAGAATCCCCGAGCGGCCACTGGTTGGTCTGGGGCGATGCCGCGTTACCGCGGAGATCGCCCCAGCTGATGGGCGGAGCTGAGTTGGTTCCCACCGTAGTCAATTTTCGGCTGGGCATTAATTCGCCCAGCCTCTCATTTGGGGCGAGAGGGGGCTGCGCAGAAGCATCTCCAGTTGCCTCAAATGAACTCAACTCCCGTTTAGGGTTCTCTCCACCAACTTTTGGGGCAGATGAATTAGCCACCTGACCATTTCAACCAAGCTTTTCTTTTCTTTGACTTTTGGAATAGAATTGAATTCTTAATTGGCCAAGTGTGATTGGATACCCAAGAAATTTGTCTTGGGTGCCTATCCTCTCAGTGTACATTAAAACCCCCCACAGGATTCATTCATCAGGAATCATAAGGTACAACACTAAATAGGGTACAAATGCGAGAGCAGTCATGGACTTTCCCAAATATGCCC